>NW_023995843.1:0-60000 GCF_015586225.1 Lucilia sericata
ATAGACTAGAATATAGACTAGACTATAGACTAGACTATAGACTAGACTATAGAAAAAGAAAACCAGTTGGAAATCGAAACCACATTACCCAAAAACATTAAATGTCTATAGTGTCCCTAAAATGTCCACACTTACGCCAACTATTCAAAATATGTTAGGATCACATTTTCTTAAGCAAACACTAGCTTCCACACACATAAACATACATAAGTATATACATATGTAGAATAAGTATGTATCTCAAAATAACTAAATGAATGTTAAGATTTTTGATGTATCTGTACCGAACATACTACATAAATACTTAGAACTTGTCGTTGAAATATGTAAGTTTACGGATACCGAGTAGGTATTTGTATAAAGAAGTGTGAATGTAATTGTAGCACAGAATATGTTTGTATTATATGGTTAAATGGTTAACATACATATACTATAAAGGAATATGTACATACTAGTGATTAAGGTGGTAGAATATAGACACCAAAATATCAAATGCTTCTAAGGACATCCTAAAACTAAATTACATAACATTTAAACAAAATTTAAAATGAAATACATGTATCCATACATATGTATGTATGTAAATATATATACAATATGTATATCTACGCATTGGTAAAACTATAGAGAAAATATGATGGTACGTATAAGACAAGATTTTAAAATAATTTTATGAAAAGTCCCTGACCTGGTCAATAATCCAAAATAGTTTTATTTCCCCAATTATGCTTTATATTTCTTATAATTGAATATTTTCCTAAAGAAAGGAAATAAAAAAGGCTGCAAATAATAATATTATTACTCAATTTCTACTCTATTTTAGTATTTCCTCTACTTCTTTTGAAAGACTTCCATTTCCTTTAAGATTCTTTTATAAAAGTGTTTTTAATTAATTATTAAATTCATATGCATATAAAATATTTCTATATGTAACTACTGCATTTGTCCTTATTCGAATTTTTTATCCCATTTTCCCATTTTTTCCGACTTGACAAATACTATGTAAATAAAATAGTATAAAATTTTCTCTATATGTCTGTTTTGGAGTCTTTTCTTTATTATATTTATTTTTTCTCTATTTTTTGCCATCTTAAACAAGGAAAATCATTTTGAAAAAAATAATAAATGAAAAAAATGAGAATTACATTTGTTAAAGGAACAACAACAAAATAATGGTGCAAAAAAAGCAGCACAAACCAAAAACTACAACAACAAAAACAGCAGGAATAAAAAATATATAACAATAATACAATAAAATGTGGAAAATGGAAAAAAAGCTCAAATAAGAACAAGAAATAGCTAAAAACATCCAAGAATGAAATTGGGATGATAGCCATGGTACTATAGTACTTTTCTTCAGGTACAATTTGTCAGTTGGTCACTTTATCATTTAGAGATAACCAATAATACTTAGTGAACTAGAACTGGACTAAAACTGAACTAGAACTGAAGTAGAACAGAACTAGAACTGAGCTAGAACTGAACTAGAACTGAACTAGAACTGAACTAGAACTGAACTAGAACTAAACTAGAACTAAGAACTGAACTAGAACTGAACTAGAACTGAACTAGAACTGAACTAGAACTGAACTAGAACTGAACTAGAACTGAACTAGAACTGAACTAGAACTGAACTAAACTGAACTAGAACTGAACTAGAACTGAACTAGAACTGAACTAGAACTGAACTAGAACTGAACTAGAACTGAACTAGAACTGAACTAGAACTGAACTAGAACTGAACTAGAACTGAACTAGAACTGAACTAGAACTGAACTAGAACTGAACTAGAAACTGAACTAGAACTGAACTAGAACTGAACTAGAACTGAACTAGAACTGAACTAGAACTGAACTAGAACTGAACTAGAACTGAACTAGAACTGAACTAGAACTGAACTAGAACTGAACTAGAACTGAACTAGAACTGAACTAGAACTGAACTAGAACTGAACTAGAACTGAACTAGAACTGAACTAGAACTGAACTAGAACTGAACTAGAACTGAACTAGAACTGAACTAGAACTGAACTAGAACTGAACTAGAACTGAACTAGAACTGAACTAGAACTGAACTAGAACTGAACTAGAACTGAACTAGAACTGAACTAGAACTGAACTAGAACTGAACTAGAACTGAACTAGAACTGAACTAGAACTGAACTAGAACTGAACTAGAACTGAACTAGAACTGAACTAGAACTGAACTAGAACTGAACTAGAACTGAACTAGAACTGAACTAGAACTGAACTAGAACTGAACTAGAACTGAACTAGAACTGAACTAGAACTGAACTAGAACTGAACTAGAACTGAACTAGAACTGAACTAGAACTGAACTAGAACTGAACTAGAACTGAACTAGAACTGAACTAGAACTGAACTAGAACTGAACTAGAACTGAACTAGAACTGAACTAGAACTGAACTAGAACTGAACTAGAACTGAACTAGAACTGAACTAGAACTGAACTAGAACTAGAACTGACTAGAACTGAACTAGAACTGAACTAGAACTGAACTAGAACTGAACTAGAACTGAACTAGAACTGAACTAGAACTGAACTAGAACTGAACTAGAACTGAACTAGAACTGAACTAGAACTGAACTAGAACTGAACTAGAACTGAACTAGAACTGAACTAGAACTGAACTAGAACTGAACTAGAACTGAACTAGAACTGAACTAGAACTGAACTAGAACTGAACTAGAACTGAACTAGAACTGAACTAGAACTGAACTAGAACTGAACTAGAACTGAACTAGAACTGAACTAGAACTGAACTAGAACTGAACTAGAACTGAACTAGAACTGAACTAGAACTGAACTAGAACTGAACTAGAACTGAACTAGAACTGAACTAGAACTGAACTAGAACTGAACAACTAGAACTGAACTAGAACTGAACTAGAACTGAACTAGAACTGAACTAGAACTGAACTAGAACTGAACTAGAACTGAATTAGAACTAAACTAGAACTGACTTCAATTTGAGCCCAAAAACTCTTTATGTTCCATAAGCAACAACTTCTGGTACAATTCACGACGCAAAAGTACATTTATTGTTATTTTTCCATAACAATTTGTAATTTTCCTTACGCATCCCTGATATGAATAACAGGCGATGTGAATGTTTAAGAAAAAGTACCGGAGGAGTAGTAGTAGTAATAGTAGTGGAAAACAATGCAGTAAACGAACGATGAACAAGGAACGACACGGTAAAGTCAAAGCAAATATGTACTCATACACGTACAATTTAACGTGTAGTACAAGTGTGTATAAGGCGTATTTACTCCTCACAAAACCGAAATATATAACTGTGGTCACAAGCAATAATACCCTAAGTTGACTAAAGCATATTGCGCTAACAATATTATAGATTTACTTTAAATCACCTTTTCAGTTTTCAAAAATGTAACTTTTCTCTTACTATGATTTTCCAGTTAGTCTATTATGGCAAATTACCACAAATATACTTATTTATTGTACATACATACATATGTATGTTTGTACGTTTTTTTTTGTCGAACAACTGAAACAGTACGGAATTATAATACAAGAACGACAATAGCAAATACAACACAACTCAAGAGCCATAAATTTTAAGAGCCCAACAATCCAACAACTAAAACTGACTGCCAAACGACAGCAACATTTTCAAGACGACGAAAACGACGACGACACCACAAAAACAAACATACACACACTCACTCACAGATACAAATATACATACATATGGATAGAACATTAAATGAATTGGTGAACAGCAAATATATAGCAGAAGCAACAATAACAACAACAATATTGAATAATAAAAAAAGGAACTTTTAAAGTATCAACCGACTGGACTAAAATGAACACAGAACAAGTAAATACAACCATTCAACCAACCACCTCAACAACAATACTCCAATTCCAATTTACTTCAGTACCACATATCGCAGCCCAAAACATATCGCGAGACAGATAGATACTTATACAAACACACTAATGTACATACATACATATGTATGTAGTACTTTGCAACTGGGAACGAACAAAAAAACTAGATCTAAAAGATACAATTATTGGCAAATCACATATAGCAAGGTCGATTTTTTTACACCCTTTTAACATGAATAAATTGATTTAATCCTGAAAAGGTAGTTTGAAGTATTTCACAGTTTTAAATAGTTTTAGTTTTTCTTATTTTATGTAGAACTTCCTTAGACCTTAATTGGCAATAAGACGGTTAAATCGCATATTTTTCTAAACCCCAAGAAAACCATTCAAATGCAATCTATTCGTCAATTTATCAACTATAGCATGTCAAATTATCGACTATAATCCAGTCAATGTATAGACTAATTTGTACTCAGACTAAAAACTATAGTCTATCAAAAATATCGACTATAGTTTTTCCATATTATCGACTATTGGCTAGTCAGACTATCGACTATTGTCTAGTCAGACTATCGACTATAGTCTAGTCAGACTATCAACTATAGTCAAATCAGACTAACAACAATAGTCTATTGGCTGTTATCTAGTCATAATATAGACTATAGTATACTTATTCATCGACTATAGTCTTGGCAGAATATCGATTAGAATATAGTCGGATAATCTATTCAGAATAAACTTAGACAATCAAATATAATTTAGTCAATTTATCGACTAAAGTCTAATCAGACTATCCACTTTAATTTAGTCAGACTATCGACTATAATTTATTTAATTTAAAGGCGACTTTTCGACTTTTTGCATTTTATGAAAAGTCGATTTTTCGACTTTTCGACTTTTTTCATTTAATTAAAAGTCGACTTTAAGACTTTTTTATAAATAGTCGACTTTTCCGAATTTTCGACTTTTTCCGACTTTTTTCGACTTTTCGATTTTTTTCGACTTTTTGACTATTTTCGAGTTTTTTCGACTATTTTTTTACTTTTTTCGAGTTTTTGACTTTTTTTCCACTTTTTTTAAATTTTCGACTATTTTTGACTTTTTTCTACAATTTTTGAGTTTTCGACTTTTTCCGACTTTTCGACTTTTTCCGACTTTTCGACTTTTTTCGACTTTTATTAACAAAGCCGCCTTTTCGATTTTTTTCACAGACGATAGTCAAGTTATCGACTTTTTTGGAACAAAATAGTCGACTTCGACTTTTTTAGACAAAAATTCGATTGTTCGATTATTCGAAAGTCGATTTATAGAACCCTATGGACTACAGTCTATTTAGACTATCAAATGTAGTCTAATCAACACTCGGCTACAATATACAAAGACTACCGATAATAGTCTACCCAGACAATCGACTATAATCCACTTAGATTATCGACTAAAATCTCAGGCCATTGATTATAAACTTCTAAGATTATTGGCTATCATCTATCCATACTATCGACTATACAAAATCTTCTGTCCAAAAGTAGACTATTACGCTTGGGTCTTCCTAAGCAAAATGCTGATGGTGTCTACTGTCAAGTTCATAAACAGAATAAAACACTCTGTCTGTGTACTAAAACTTTTAAATCTTCTATGTATTATACACTATTTAGCAAACTAATTTTCTCAACTGAAATTACTATCCTCCTACTAAGATTAATATAAAAGTTTTTTATCGAAATAATATTACAAAAAAACATTTAACAAATTTCTTCCAAAACATATTGTGTCAAAGGATACACAACAATTTTCAAAAATTTAACAAAAACACATACTCTCAAAATGAAATTATAATGAATAAAGAAGGAACTAGTAAAAACCATTAAACATATGAGTATCCTTTTCATATAACAAGGATACAAACATATGACAACAATATACATATTACACAGAGAGGCGAAGAACAAACGAATAAACTTCATTCTACTACCACTCAGTTAAACAGCTTCAAAGTGCGAGTTTGGTTGAGTATCTATAGCTAACAACCAATCCTCTAAATTTTTCAATCAATTGCAAAAGTTTTTATTTCTGTATATTATCATTGAGTAGTACGTACACTGTGTGTTTTGTTGTAGTCGGTTCGCTATGTTTTATATATACATACAAGCATACATACATACTTTAGGTAACATTGACTAGGTGTTGTTAGGTTGCTAGGAATTGGTTTTTGATATTGTTGTTTGGAAAGTTGTCGGGATGTTTTAGCTGCCCTCAAGAATACATCTCTTTGACTTAAATACCAAAAGAAGAGTAAGAAAAAAAGCATAAAACAATCATAAAATAAAAAAAAACGAAGACAATAAAATAAAAGGCAATAACAAGAAAAATAATGCGCACTGATGAGAAACAAAATGAGGAGGCAAATTTTTTAAAATAAACGAAAAACTCAAAAGAAATTTGAGGCAGTCAAGCCATTGAATGTAAAATGATATCAAAAACTTAAAAGAAACAACTAAAGTCACAAATAAATAATAAAAAAAGAAATAGAGAAACTTACAAAATATTACTAGAAGTACTACTAATAATGTAAATCGTAAAGAAATAGTCGTATAAATTAAAACATAAGTTGTCGCGAAATTACAAATAAAGCACATATCTATGCACACTTAGTTTCACCTCAATCTCAAACTAAACCCACAATTAACAAAAAAAAAAAACCCGAATAAAAACGAAACATTTACTTGAAGTTAATGTAATTTATACACACAGTCAATAGGGGAAAAATGACAACAGTAACAAAACTAAAAATCAAAAAAAAAAGCATGCAAAAGTTTTCATTTCATAAATTTTATTTATCTCAAACATAAAGACAACAATATTTTTATTTTATTTTGATAATAATCAACATTTTAAACTGGTATCAGTACAGCTTAAAGATGAAAGTCTTGTGAAGCAATAATGGCACAGACTCAATCACACATCACTTATATAACTTGTTATTATTATATCTAATAGAGATTAATGTAATAACATGCTAAGTAATATGGGTTTAAAATGGAATTTTTCAATCAATGAAAAATATTTGCACTATTTTGATGACATTTTATAAAATAGTTAACATGTCTATTGACATAAGTCAAATATTTATATTAAAGTTTTAGTTAATTTCTAATTCACTTCTAGTTCAGTTCCAGTTCAGTTCTAGTTCAGTTCTAGTTCAGTTCTAGCTCAGTTCTAGTTCAGTTCTAGTTCAGTTCTAGTTCAGTTCTAGTTCAGTTCTAGTTCAGTTCTAGTTCAGTTCTAGTTCAGTTCTAGTTCAGTTCTAGTTCAGTTCTAGTTCAGTTCTAGTTCAGTTCTAGTTCAGTTCTAGTTCAGTTCTAGTTCAGTTCTAGTTCAGTTCTAGTTCAGTTCTAGTTCAGTTCAGTTCAGTTCTAGTTCAGTTCTAGTTCAGTTCTAGTTGTTCTAGTTCAGTTCTAGTTCAGTTCTAGTTCAATTCTAGTTCAGTTCTAGTTCAGTTCTAGTTCAGTTCTAGTTCAGTTCTAGTTCAGTTCTAGTTCAGTTCTTGTTCAGTTCTAGTTCAGTTCTAGTTCAGTTCTAGTTCAGTTCTAGTTCAGTTCTAGTTCAGTTCTAGTTCAGTTCTAGTTCAGTTCAAGTTCAGTTCTAGTTCAGTTCTAGTTCAGTTCTAGTTCAATTCTAGTTCAGTTCTAGTTCAGTTCTAGTTCAGTTCTAGTTCAGTTCTAGTTCAGTTCTAGTTCAGTTCTAGTTCAGTTCTAGTTCAGTTCTAGTTCAGTTCTAGTTCAGTTCTAGTTCAGTTCTAGTTCAGTTCTAGTTCAGTTCTAGTTCTAGTTCAGTTCTAGTTCAGTTCTAGTTCAGTTCTAGTTCAGTTCTAGTTCAGTTCTAGTTCAATTCTAGTTCAGTTCTAGTTCAGTTCTAGTTCAGTTCTAGTTCAGTTCTAGTTCAGTTCTAGTTCAGTTCTAGTTCAGTTCTAGTTCAGTTCTAGTTCAGTTCTAGTTCAGTTCTAGTTCAGTTCTAGTTCAGTTCTAGTTCAGTTCTAGTTCAGTTCTAGTTCAGTTCTAGTTCAGTTCTAGTTCAGTTCTAGTTTAATTCTAGTTTAGTTCTAGTTCAGTTCTAGTTCAGTTCTAGTTCAGTTCTAGTTCAATTCTAGTTCAGTTCTAGTTCAGTTCTAGTTCAGTTCTAGTTCAGTTCTAGTTCAGTTCTAGTTCAGTTCTAGTTCAGTTCTAGTTCAGTTCTAGTTCAGTTCTAGTTCAGTTCTAGTTCAGTTCTAGTTCAGTTCTAGTTCAGTTCTAGTTCAGTTCTAGTTCAGTTCTAGTTCAGTTCTAGTTCAGTTCTAGTTCAGTTCTAGTTCAGTTCTAGTTCAGTTCTAGTTCAGTTCTAGTTCAGTTCTAGTTCAGTTCTAGTTCAGTTCTAGTTCAGTTCTAGTTCAGTTCTAGTTCAGTTCTAGTTCAGTTCTAGTTCAGTTCTAGTTCAGTTCTAGTTCAGTTCTAGTTCAGTTCTAGTTCAGTTCTAGTTCAGTTCTAGTTCAGTTCTAGTTCAGTTCTAGTTCAGTTCTAGTTCAGTTCTAGTTCAGTTCTAGTTCAGTTCTAGTTCAGTTCTAGTTCAGTTCTAGTTCAGTTCTAGTTCAGTTCTAGTTAGTTCAGTTCTAGGTAAGTTTTAGTTGAGATGTAGTTCACTGGGATTCAGTCTGTCTATTTGGTGCGTTTAGAGTATCGACTGTGGTCTTCTCCGACAATCTTCTCCCTATTCAAACTATTAAAGTAAACAAAATTAACTTCTTTTTATTTCTATGGTATTTTTCCAAATTCCAATTTTTTATTATGTACTTATGACAATATAATAAATTAAATAGTAAAACTTCAATTTATGTAAGTTCATTCATATAACAAACATTTTTTAAAAACTTACCTTAGTTTTATTGCTAATTTTAATACTTGTTACTGCTTCCACATTATTTTACAGCGAAAAATTACATTAGTTTTCACACTCGAAATACTGGGTTTAAAAATAGTACTTTATTTTTTACACCAGTTTCTTTTATAAGAGTACAAAATTACGATTTAAATAATTATTATTTTTATTTCATTTGCAATTTCAAGCATTTAACTGCAACAACTAAATAACAAAAAATATATAGCGCATTAATAAAGTATAAAAATAACAACAAGTATGTATAAATGTTAAGACAAATGACGAGCAACGCAAAACAAATTTATCATTTTTTTAAACATACAAATCTATATAGTATAGATATTTTAAATATATAACACAAGCAGAGCAGAATGGAGGGAGGTATTAGCCAACAGCCCAAGAAAAATTAATAAGAAATCAATAAATTCACCAAAAATATGCAAGAAAAAAGTAATTCATACATTTGTGTTTATTTTTAATTACAAATTTGCACTTCATGAAAAAAACGCATAATTTTTGTTGACTCTCACAATTTTAGTTGCTCATTTCTTCTCAGTATTTTACATACGATTGTTAACGATTGCCTTAGGTATATTTTACTAATATATTCGTTTTTGTAAATGTCATACTAATGCTATGACTTTGGTGCTAATGCAACGAACTGTTTTAACTGACGGTGGAAATGAACAACACCAAAAGTCACTAAATATTCAAACGCAATTGAGAAAGTATCTCTGTGGCAGTTTTTTGTCTTGTATTTTATAAATATTTAATAATTTTGTTTAACTAACTGTTGTTTTGGCTATGGCGTGTGAAAATATTTTTTTATCTTAAAGCATTTTTTATATTCTATAGTACAATAGTTCGATTTTAGTTCAATTCTAATTCAGATTTTGTTCAGTACTAGATCAGTTATGGTTCTACTTCTATTCTATGTAGTAGATTTCTGGTTGAGTTCTAGTTGAGTTCTGATTGAGTTCTAGTTGCGTCCCAGTTGAGTTCAAGTTGAGTTCTAGTTCAATACTAGTTCAGTTCTAATTCAGTTATATTTCAGTTGTAGTTGATTTCTGGTTGAGTTTTGGTTCAGTTCTAGTACAGATCAGTTCTACTTAAGTTCATGTTTAGTTCAGTTCTAGTTTAGTTCTGCTTCAGTTCTAGTTCAGTTTTAGTTTAGTTCTAGATCAGTTCTAGTTCAATTCTACTTCCGTTCTAGTTCAATTCTAGTTCAGTTCTAGTTCAGTTCCAGGTTAGTTTTAGTTCAGTTCTAGTTCATTTCTAGTTTAGTTCTAATTCGGTTTAGTTTAGATCTAGTTCAGTTTTTGTTCATTTCTAGTACAGTTCTAGTTCCTTAAACAGGTTCTAATTCAGAATATAAATGGAACTCAAAAGAAAACTTTCATTTGTAAATCAATAATTATACAAAAGTTTTTAAAAACTTCACAAAAAAATTGCAATTCTGAAAATTAAAAACAGACCTTCAGAAACAAAGTTCGTTAAAAGGAATCTCCAAAAAATTGTAGTTTAATTCTTATTTGCAACATGTTTAAATGTGTGTGTTTGTGTTGGTTGAAAATTTGTTTTGCGTTTATCTTTTCTTTTAGCTGCCTTTTTTGCGTCATTTATTTAATATTTTTATTTTATTGTTGTAGTTATTAGTTAAACTTTAATCATTATAAATAAAAATTACTTTTTTAATTGCTGATACAACAGCTTTGTCTGTAAAAAACTTGTTTTTTCTCGTGTAGTTTTTTGCGTATTGTTGTTGTAATTATTGCATTTACATACACATTTTTTTCTTTGCAGCGTCATCCATATTGATTTTTTTCGGCGAATTTTTTTCTTTGCTGCTTGAATTTGTTCACTTGCACTTTACACTTTATTTTTACGAATTATTTATTTGTTTTTATTTTATAAATAGATTGTTTATTTGTTATACACTTCACATTAGTTTGTTTTTTGTTTATTTCCTTTTCACACAATATTTTAAACAATAAGTTTTTTTCGCTGATAGCGAATCTCTACCCGAGCCCTGCGCCGACAAATATTAACGAAAGCGGCGGTGGCGGCTGACACTAAAAATATCGGCGGCGGTTTAAAATCGACCGTAAGCCGGCTAAGTTCTCAAATACGCTTAATTTTTAAATTTTCAAAGATTTTAATTAATAACGGAATCCGAGAGATAAATATGTGGGATTTTGTATATAATTTATAACAACAAAGTATGTACTTAAGTTGCAGGGATGGAAAAAAATAAAAAAATATTTAAAAAAATTTGATTAATTCTTAAAAATTGATGATGATTTTCCCAGGTATTTATTTTTGCTTCATTGTGTAATCTATATAATAAAATTTTGAATAATCTATATAACATTTTAATTTGTTTTTTTTAACCTTAATTTGTAATACACCATTAAAAGCGCCTCTCAAAGAACTGTCACATGATATCAAAATTAATTATCATTCCTTTACGTGAACGTCAGTACCTTAGTACGAGATGACAAAAGTTAATTTATTTTCAATAGCAGTCGGCGTTAACATGGCAACCAGCAGATCCACTTGCATTATTTTACAGACACATTGCCATTCAAGTGCTTGCCGTAACCAAAATCCTAGGGGGTCCGCGAAGACCAACGAAAAATTCAAAAAGTACCTTTTGAAGAACGAAAAAGTACCAAAAAAATGAAAAATTTTCGACGGCGGTGGCTTTGACATTTTGTTCGACGGTTAGGCTTAGATTAGGCTATAAACCGTTTTAACGGCTTGAGCAACTGTTTTATCATCTAGAAATTCATGCAGAGGAAAATGATAGCCGTAATTAAACTGTATGTAATTTATAAGGAACTGCAATTACTTTATTGCTGTTATTTTTCTTGGATTTAAAAACTAATTTATAACAAATAAATTAAAATCAGCTCATTATTACTTTTTCTGTTTTTTGTCTATACGATTACTTTTTATTTAGCTCAACATATTATTTTACAAAAATAAACTTAATTTTTCGTTAACAAAATCCTAAAAATTATACGTCAATGGGTGAGTAGCAAAATAGCCTTTACTCTTAACGATTTGTCTCGATAACCGCTGCAAATTGTTATCATTATTAACAAATTGTCCATTAAAGATTTCCTGAGCCAATGTCTTTACTTTATCACGACCATCACAACAAATAGTCATGGCCGTTAACATTTCATGATCAGCCAATTGTAAACCAATACAATAGGAGCGAGAGGCACGAGCTACACTGGCAAACATGGCATAAATTGTGGTGACCATATCAGCCAAACGTCTCGCCTCATTATGACGTTCAACAATACCATTGCCATAACGGGTAAACAAAAGATCTACCGACATTTGTAAACGGGCCACAGAATGTTCTATGCACAAAGCCGCCGGCTCAAGGGTGGGGTGAACATTTTCCTTAAGATCCATTTCGGTTTTGGGATTATCAATACTTGATCTTTCCATGAATTTAGAGAATATGTGTCCCGGATGGAAGAGGGGATTACGCTGCATGCGTATATTATCGCCCATTAGAGTCTAAATTAGAAAATTTAAATTTTAATCAAAATGTTAATTACTTTTAAGAAAATTAAGCACTTACTCCCGCATGTTGTAGACCAGTTAAAGCTATATAAATGCTTAAGTTGTCAATTGATTCTCCTAGCGTATAAAGTTGGGCAGCATTACGGAAATAGGTTTCAGTTTTTTGTCCCGCGTGTAAACATTTGGGTCCAATGATATCTAAAGATGTAGTGCAAATGTTAAAAAGTTCCTTAAGGGTGTGATACTAGAGATTAAAAACAAAATTAATTTACTTTCATTAACAAAATTTACATAACACTTGCCTTGGTTATAGCCGATTCTAGAGCCACATCAGGAGATTTAAATTCATCTAACAAACCAGCTGTCATATAAATCATACTTTCAATGCTATATATTGATAAACAAGATCTAGCCAAATGAGTTTGCACCGATTCCAAATCTCTGTAGAAAGCACAGATAAACATTATACTAAATAAATACAAATCTTTGTCTTTCTCAAACTTACTTGAGCACTACACCACATTGTTTCTTGTCTATACAATGATGAGATATTTCATTGAGAATATTTTTCGCCATACCTAAACCCAACATAGAATTACGTAAACGACTGGATCTTAATAAAGTATCGGCTACCACATTGCCCTCATGAGCATGACCCAGAACACAACTATCCGAAACACGCACATTTTCCAAAGTTAAAGTTTGTGTTGTGGTGGCTTTGCAGCCCAAAGTTTGGTGTCTTTCACCCAACTTTACACCGGGTGTAGAAGAATCGATCAGAAATATTGTTGTGGAACGGCCAGCTTCACTTTGTATATTGGCTTTTTGAGTTTGGGCAACGATTAAGAACAATTGTGAAGCATCTGAGGTTTTTGGTGGGGAAACAACAAAAGCTTTGCTGCCATTTAACACCCAACTGTGTGATTCTACTTCTTGCTGTGCTTTGGTATGGAAAAATTCATCCTCAGCAGCTTCCCATTCATAAATGGCTTCGGAGGCCACTAGGGAACCTAGAATTAACGTAAATGAGATTGGCTGTCAAGATTCTTAGGAGAAGACCACTTACCATTTGCCAATTTAGGCAAAAATCTTTGTTTTTGCTCTGCCGAACCCATTTCTTGTATAATATCAATAATACTGCGATGTCCCAGCAGACCCAAAGCCACCTCTGTTGCCTGTGACTCCGGCTCGGAAGCCATCAAGCTTTCACTATAACCCCAGCCTTTGCCATCAAAATCCAGACTTACATTAGCTCCGTACAAACCCAATTGCTTTAAATTATCAGCCAAATCGGCTGGCATAGTGTGAGTAGCACTGGCCTTTTGACTGTCAAAATCTTCCGCAAAGAAGTTTTTCAAAGGCAACAATTCATTTTGAAGACGGGCCATGTCTTCACGATTTATTACCTCAGGATAGGCCAGCAATTCATTATCCACTAAGCCCACGAAAAAGTTTTTAACTAAAGGCAAACGGGCGGGTAGTTTGCTGGAGGGCTGTTCTGCAACTTGTTCCTCATGTTCGGGTGCATCGGTAATAGAGGAAGAAGTGGCTTGACTGCCAAAAGATTTGTAGTTGGAGGCACATCTTTTTATTAAATTAAAGGAAGTTTTGTTGAAAAAACTTTTGCTTTTATTTATATTTAACATTTTTAATTGATTTAATAAATTATTAAACTTTTAAGTTCACGTAATTCTATTGGCTAAAAAATGCACACTGTTCTGCTTCTTCTTCCTTAAAGCTGATAAAGCAGTACTAATGAAGTGATAACACAGCTGTTTTGACAGCTGTTATTTGTTTTGAAAACATTAAACAGCTGTTTATTTTTGGAGACAAAAGTGTAGACTTTTCTCAGTCATTCTTCTTTTTTTGCATTTTTCATACATGTTATGTATGTTAACAAAATGTTTTCCCGAAAATTATTAAAATTTCAGCAAAAACTGAATAATGCCTTACATTTTAAACGTTGCTTTACACAAAGAAATCTTTTGGCCTTAAGTGATCGAGGTTTTTTCCAAGATATGTTTCCGGATAGCGCTGGGTATGTAGTTTTTTTGGAACCTCTTAACCTAACCTTAATGCAATGACTATTTACAGGCCTCAAATGAAAAAAATATTCGATTCTGCTCCTCAAACGATATATGCGGGCTTTGATCCTACCGCTGACAGTTTGCATGTGGGTAATTTATTGGTTATAATGGGTCTATTGCACTGTCAAAGAGCTGGCCATAACCCCATAGCTTTGGTGGGAGGAGCTACCGGCTTAATAGGCGATCCCAGTGGACGTAAAACAGAACGTAGTCAATTGCAAGACTCGATAGTGGAACACAATTTGGAGGCGATTAAAAAGCAACTGGAAAAGGTATTCCAAAATCATTTAGATTGTTTGTGGGATGATAAGAAACACAAACATCCTCTGCCGGAATTAAGGTAACATGTCAACTTCACACTCTTGGCAAGATTTATAGCTAATTTATTCTAATATCTCCTTCAGAATAGTTAATAATGCCGACTGGTATAAAAGTCTTAACATTATAGACTTCATAGCTCATACAGGGAGACATTTTCGTTTGGGGCAAATGCTTTCTAGGTCTTCAGTGCAGTCTCGATTGGAAGCCGAAGGTGGCATGAGTTTCACCGAATTTACTTATCAAACTTTTCAGGCTTATGATTGGTTGCATTTACTGCGTACTTACAATTGTCGTTTTCAATTGGGCGGTTCCGATCAAATGGGCAATTTAATGTCGGGCCATGAATTAATAAGTAGAGCTGAGAAAAAAGATGTGTTCGGCTTAACTTTACCCATAGTAACCGATGAGGAGGGTGATAAATTTGGTAAATCAGCCGGCAATGCCGTGTGGTTGGATGGTAATAAAACTTCAGCATTTGCTCTTTATCAATTCTTTGTAAGACGACCCGATTCAGAAGTGGAAAAATTGTTGAAATTATACACCTTTTTGCCTCTAGAAGAAATCGATTTTCTTATGCAGGAACACAGAAAAGAGCCAGAGAAAAGAAAGGCTCAAACCATTTTGGCCGAAGATATAACACTGTTGGTTCATGGCGGTAAGTTTCCAGAAAACTATTTAAATTATTTTCAATTTATTTTAAAAACTTATTTTCTTTTAGAAAAGGGTTTAAAACAAGCTGAAACCATAACAAATGCCTTGTACAAGGGCAATGTAGAAGGTTTGGCGGAATTAGATCACAATGAAATCAAACAGACTTTGGCAGGAGCCACTTTAGTAGAAATACTAGCAGAACCTGATATGAGCATGCTAAAAATGGCCATGAAAGCAAAATGTTTTCCCACAGAAGGTATTTAATGCAATTTATTCAAAATTTTACATTTTACTAATATTTTCCACATTCCAGCTGATGCTATTAGAATTATCACAGCCGGCGGTTTTTATGTCAATCAAAAACGTAGTCAAAATATAGCGGAACTTGTTACCCAGGGTATACATGTGCTTAAAAACGGTTTAACTTTACTGCGTGTGGGAAAACGCAACTTTTATATAGTAAAATGGTTAAAATAATTGTAAATAATAATTATAATAAAACGCCTGTTGACTTTGTTTTTAAACATAACTTTTTATTTACGTCTTGGTGCACCACCACCGGGACCCGGCTTCTTGCGCCATCTTTTACTGGCCTCCACCACATGGGCAATTTCTTTCTTAATATTTTTATCGTAAAACTTACCACTCTTTGTAAAGGTTTTATGTTCATTACGCATTTCAGCTAATTTACGATTTTTCTGTTTCATTATATTTTTCTTATTGGCCGATTTCTTTTTACCCGCCTCCGAAAATTGTACCTTTATAAAACGCCCCTGCAATTCAGTATTATGGAGTTCAAAACCACGTTGATAACTTTCCAAATCGTTCATTTCGACAAAAGCAAAACCTCCCCTTCGTTGTTTAGGTATACGCACCGACCTTACAGAACCTTTGGTGCTAAATAGATCTTCCAAGTCTCCTTTTTGGGTGTCAAAACTTAAATTGGTAACATATAAAACATAACGATTGGTTTTTGAGGCACCCTTTCTTAATTGTTCCAACTGGGCTTTTGACAGACCATTTTTACCCACGGGAGTATTATCTGTTTCTTCTACCTTATCAGTTTCAGTAGAATCCTTCATTTCTTCATCACCTTGTTGGCCCTCTTCAATGTCTTGTTCACTTTCAGATTCATCTTCTGTTGTTTCTTCTTCATCACTTTGGTCTTTATCCTCATAAGTGCCATCCATGATTTCTTGTCTTTTGACATCATCGAAATTTCCCAACAAATCGGCAGAATCATCATTTACGGGTTTGCGTATCTTATCGGGTTTCACAAAATCCTCCACACAGTAATCACTATCCGATGAAGAATCCTATTGAAAATAAAATTTTATAAAAACATAAATTTACAGGAATTTTACAAAATTATTCACCATTTTGTTGAATGGATTTTATTTAATCGGTTGTGTTTTAACTCGAGGTAGTTTTTTTTATTTAATATTTTAAAGTAAATTAGATAATTTTTAAAATTTATTATTTTTCCAAACGTTACAAACAATAAAAATTATTTCTACTCAATGTTTACATTTTTTGACAATGCACGTGTAGGTTGACAGTTGGTGTAAAAAGTTGATAAGTGAAATTTAGCAAATTAAAAAAGTAGTTGGCAATGCGTTTTTAATAACGAAAATGGTACAAAAATAGTGAAAATTAGAATTTTAAGTATGATTTTTAGTGAAAAATTTTGATTACAAGTAAAAAATGCGATGACGGTGCCAAAACTATGAAAACCTTGATTTTTAGTGAAATTTTCATTATTTGTTAAAATTTGTTTTTTAGTTGTAATTGAATTTTTGAAGAATATGATGATTAGCGAATAATCGAACTATAAGTGAAAATTTGCATTTTTGATGAATAATATTTAGGTAGACAATTAGATTAGTAATCATATTTTCAGTAAAAATCATATTTTTATAGAAAAAAAATAGATTTTTAGGTCAAATTTGAACTTTTAGTGAAAAATCGAATTTTTTAGTGAAAAATCGAATTTTTTAGTGAAAAATCGAATTTTTAGTGAAAAATCGAATTTTTAGTGAAAAATCGAATTTTTAGTGAAAAATCGAATTTTTAGTGAAAAATCGAATTTTTAGTAAAAATTTATATTTTTAGTAAAAAGTCGAAAATTTTGTGATAAATTGTATAGTTGGTGAAAAATTGGATTTTAGCAAAAATTTGGATTTTAGTAAAAAATAAAATTTTTTGCCAATTAATAATAAGGGTGTAAACGAATTGTTAGTAAAAATGTTTGTTTTTGTTAAAGAGAATAGGATTTTTAGCGATAAGCCAGATCTTAATTAAAAATATGTTTGATATTTAGTAAAAAACAGTTTTTTTTTTTGGTAAAAAAATCGAATTTTTAGTGAAAAATCGAATTTTTAGTGAAAAATCGAATTTTTAGTGAAAAATCGAATTTTTAGTGAAAAATCGAATTTTTAGTAAAAATTTATATTTTTAGTAAAAAGTCGAAAATTTTGTGATAAATTGTATAGTTGGTGAAAAATTGGATTTTAGCAAAAATTTGGATTTTAGTAAAAAATACAATTTTTTGCCAATTAATAATAAGGCCGTAAACGAATTGTTAGTAAAAATGTTTGTTTTTGTTAAAGAGAATAAGATTTTTAGCGATAAGCCAGATCTTAATTAAAAATATGTTTGATATTTAGTAAAAACCAGTTTTTTTTTTGGTAAAAAAATTGGATTTCTAAAAAATAAACGAAATTTTGAAGAATAATCGAATAATTTAATTAATGAAAGATTGATTAAAAAAGCGATATGTATAGCGAAAAGTTAGATTAGACTTTAGTTTTTTGAATGAAGGAAAAATGTATATTGCCTACTATATTTTTAATAATAAACAGTACTTTTAGTGAGAACTTCTTGAAAGTTTAGCTCTTAATTAAGTTTCGGATAAACGGAATTTTGTTTTTTGGTGATAATTCCATTTTTTTGATAAGTAAAATCAGTTTCTGGTGATTCGAAATTTTGTCTATTTATCAGTCCTATTATAGAATTCCATTCTAAGCGAAAGTGAAATTATTTTTAGTGAATATATTTAAAAACAAGTAAGAAATTATAGTCGGGCGAGGCCGACCATATAATACCCTACACCTGTTACAAAAATAAAATGTGATTTAGTTTTCATAATAAAGCATTTAAGTTGACTTGTGTCAGATACATATACTTAAGCCATTTATTGTTGAATAAAATTGTGGACATTTAAGTCAAATTTTGAAGGGGGATTTGTATAGGGGCTATGGTCAAATGAGACCCTATAATTATAAAATTCATGCGAGACATCAAGGCTAGTATAGAACTTGGTTTTGCAGCTTTTTGTCGAGATACGAGTATATTAAACATAATTATAAACTTAAAATCCCTATTCGTCGTTTTCAGTTGTATGGGGTCTAGGTGAAATAATGGACCGATGTTAACCATTTTCAATAAGCTTCGTCTCCGGTACCATAGAAGATCATGTGCCAAATTTCATTGAATTATCTTCAAAATTGCGACCTGTAGTTTGATTACAAGGTTTACAAGCCCTATTCGGGGGTTCAGTTGTATGGGGGCTAGGTGAGAAAATGGACCGATGTTAACCATTTTCAATAGGCTTCGTCTCTGGGACAATAGAAGATCATGTGCCAAATTTCATTGAATTATCTTCAAAATTGAGACCTGTAGTTTGATTACAAGGTTTACAAGCCCTATTCGGGGGCTCAGTTGTATGGGGGCTAGGTGAAATAATGGACCAATATTAACCATTTTCAATAGGCTTCGTCCCTGGGCCAATAGAAGATCATGTGCCAAATGTCATTGAATTATCTTCAAAATTGCGACCTGTAGTTTGATTACAAGGTTTACATGGACGGACAGACGGACGGACGGACAGACGGACGGACATAGCTAAATCGACTCGGAAAATGATTCTAAGCCGATTGGTATACTTTAAGGTGGGTATAGGACCAATATTAGCGTTACAAACATCAGCACAAATCCAATATACCCTCCGCACTAAAGTGGTGTAGGGTATAAATATACATAAAAAAGCAATAATAACATACGAAATGTTGGATTTTTAGTCAGATTTATATATAAAATTGGATTTTTACTAATTCAGAATGAAAATAGCTTTTAATAAAAACTCATACTTTTAGTGAAAACTCGTACTTTTAGATAAAAATTGGATTTTTAGTGACAAACAGGAACTGTATAAATAAAAAAAAAAATTTATATTTTCATAAATACTCCAAAATTACATGTTGTTTTTAAATAAAATTTACATTTTAGCAATATTGAGCCAATTTTTAGTATTGTAGATATGGGTTTTAAAAATATATACTAATAATTGAGTATTTAAAGCTGTTCTGGATATATTTCGATTAAATTTTCCCATTTCTAAAACCATTTCTGAAAACTGCTTCTATTATTAAAATTAATATATATTTATCCACTGTAGTTTTCGCATTGCCATTTCTGTTAATAAACATTTTTTACAGTGTACGTCACGTTATACGCAAACACAAAATACAACTATGTATGTGTTGATTTTCTTTCACTCTCTGTCAAAGAAAAAACACTTTTTACAATTTTGTTTTATTTATCGAAAAAATAAAGAAAATTTAAATAAATTTCACAATTATTAGCAAATTTATAGGAATTATTTAAGCAAAAGTAAGTTATTTTTCTAAAGCAATAAGAAAGAACCACTCTAATGTAAACAAACATATAATTTTAAACTAGGAATACTTAAAATTCCAAGGATAATACATTTACAATTGTCTACTTAGTGGAGTGGTGTTTTTCTATTGTGAAAGTTATTAGTAACTCCAGCAGGTTGTTGTTACTAAAAACTATTGGATTATAATTAAATAGTTAACTAAATTCTAATAGTTTTACCTGTTAATTGTTTTAGTTTGTTAGCAATACCCTTGAGCCTACATATTGTTTAACTTTATGGTAAGTCTTCTTCTTGTCTTAATCACTCCTGCTGGTATTAATAATTTACCAATTTGCAGGCCAAATTTTGCTGTCTAGAATTTCCTTGAAATTGTAAAACTCTTTAGTAAACAATTTCAAAACTTCTTATTGCCAAAATATTTTTGCAATATTTAGTCAGTATCTAACCAACATGCAGCAGCAACAACAGATGATGCAACGTGTTGGGCAACCACAACCGAGTACACCAACCAGTTCGGCCCGCAATATGTCGTTATTTGATAAACAGAAATATATAGAAGACTATGATTTCCCATATTGTGATGAATCTTCTAAATATGAAAAAGTGGCCAAAATTGGTCAGGGCACTTTCGGTGAGGTGTTTAAGGCGAGAGAGAAGAAATCCAATAAAAAGTTTGTAGCCATGAAAAAAGTTTTAATGGATAATGAAAAGGAAGGGGTAAGTTTGTTGTCTTGGTTGTTATTTTAAATAATTGTTATCGTTCCTCTTTAGTTTCCTATTACTGCCTTGAGAGAAATTCGAATTTTACAACTTCTCAAACATGAGAATGTGGTTAATCTTATAGAAATTTGTCGCACCAAGGCTACGGCCAATAATGGTTATCGTTCAACCTTTTATTTGGTGTTTGATTTCTGTGAGCATGATTTGGCTGGTTTGTTGTCGAATATGAATGTGAAATTCAGTTTGGGAGAAATTAAAAAAGTCATGCAACAACTGCTGAATGGTCTTTATTATATACATAGTAATAAGGTAAGGAATAAAAACTTTTCTTAGATTTCTTTGTATTAATATCCTGCTTTATTTAGATTCTTCATCGTGATATGAAAGCTGCCAACGTATTAATAACCAAACATGGTGTTTTAAAATTAGCCGATTTCGGTTTAGCTCGCGCCTTTAGTATACCAAAGAATGATGCCAAAAATCGTTATACAAATCGTGTGGTAACACTTTGGTATCGTCCTCCCGAACTTTTGTTAGGAGATCGCAACTATGGTCCACCTGTCGATATGTGGGGTGCTGGTTGTATTATGGCGGAAATGTGGACACGTTCCCCCATTATGCAGGGTAATACAGAACAACAGCAATTGATTTTAATCTCACAATTGTGTGGTTCCTTTACACCCGACGTCTGGCCCGGCGTAGAAGAATTGGAATTGTATAAATCCGTTGAATTGCCTAAAAATCAAAAGAGACGTGTTAAAGAACGTTTGCGTCCCTATGTCAAAGATCCCAATGGCTGTGATTTGTTGGACAAACTTTTAACTTTAGATCCGAAGAAACGTATTGATGCCGATACAGCTCTAAATCATGATTTCTTTTGGACTGATCCTATGCCTTGTGATTTGGGCAAAATGTTGTCGCAACATTTGCAAAGTATGTTCGAGTATTTGGCTCAACCTAGAAGAACCAATCAAATGCGTAATTATCATCAGCAAATGGCTACCATGAATCAAAAACCACCAGATAATACCATGATTGATCGTGTGTGGTAAAGTTTAGACTCTTAAACAGACTGCAGGATAATAACATATGTTGCTCTGAAACTTTTTCCATAATGCCTAAAACAACTTACTGATTTTGAGGTTCATTTAGTTATGGTTTTTTTATATAAACTATATATTATTATTTGTTTAGTTTTTAAGGTTATATTTTAGGATTTAAAAAAAAACATGTTTCAAAACTTTTTTTGTAATAAGAAATAGAAAAAAATAGGTTTGTATTAAAAGAAATAAAAAAATGTACTATTATTGTACGAAAATTTTAATATAATTAATGTGTTTTTAATTGAAATAGTAAAAATTTCACTTTAGTTATACAGAACATCGGACTTTTAGAGAAATTTTGGAATTTTTAGTAAAAATTTGAATTTTTAATAAAAAATGGAAAGGAACAAATTTTTTTGTGGAAGTGACATTTAGATTTGTGTTTAGATGTTCTTGTGAAACATAGTTATAAACCTAGGCCTCCCCCGGACCTGTTGTAAGCTTCTTTAACCATGTCTCTGATGGGAATAGAACTTATTAAATAAAACTACTTTTTGTTTATTTAACGCGAAAAATACACTTTATTTACTTTTTATAGTTTTCTGGTTTTCTTTTTTAGTACAATAAAACGCCAGCCATTTTGTTTTTATAGTTTTCAAATTGATTGCTTATTTTGTTATTGTTATTTCTCAACTACTCATACTATGGTTAAATATACAAAATTATAATTAAACTAGTAATTTATAAAAACAAAATAACAAATTTTTAAAATTTTAAAATTTTAAATTAATAAAACTAGACAAGTTCCTCTATTAGATAATTGGTGTTTTGTTATGATTTTAGACTATATACAAGATAAATAAAAACTGTTTTGAATAAAAAGAAATTTTCTATAATTTATTACAAAAATTAAGGATTAATGGAAATTTGAATTATTTCATTGAAAGTAAAACGACAACTTTTCGTTTAATGATTCTAGGTTATCGCACTTGGATTTGGATAAATCCCTCCACTCGTCCCTTACTTTATTCTATGAAGTTGAAAGCGAGAACAGAGTATAAATCAAAAGTATTATTTGGTTTCCATCAGTATAAAGTTCAAGAGTTTCAATGGTTTCTAACTTATATCTGGAGTATTTTCTTCATCTGTCGAAAACATAATCTCACATTGAGGTAAAACGAATGCAACAACATTCAACCAAAAGGTTAATTTCTACGTTCCGTACGTTTCTGGCTTATGGAAACGATACATTTAACTCCATATATATTTCGGAGCCTGAATTGCGACACCGTACATCTTCCGCATAAAATCGTTTAAAACAGAAATGAGTGATGCTGAATGATTTTAAAATATCATACATTTTTAGGTTAGGATGTCACAAAAAAGGAAGAAGATAGATGTTAAGCCTTTATTTTAAAGTCAACAGATTGGACCTTCAGATAACATAATAGAATTTGCTCTGAAATAGGTTTTATAACGGACTTTTATTAAACTTTAGGACACAAAATCTCAAAAATTTATTAGGATGGGGAAATTTTGATGTTAGATTTGGATTCTGTGCGGGTTTTCGGTTTACACGTTTTACGTCCTGTGTAATTCATCAACCGTTTCTATAAGGGACTTTTTTCTAACTTTAGGACACGAAATCTCAAAAATTTAATAGGATGGAGAAATTTTGATGCTAGATTTGGAATCTGTGCGGCTTTTCCGTTTACACGTTTTACGTCCTGTGTAATTCATCAACTGTTTCTATAAATTGCTCCAAATTTTAAGAATTTCAATAAAAATCGTGGAAAAAAGAACTATTTCGTAAGCAGTTCTAAAGTAGGAGTATATGTTCTCTAAATCTGGCCTAAAAATAGTTCATTGATTAATGAACTGGCTCGTGTTCTGAAGCTTTCAATAGAAGCAGGGTCGACTCAATATTGCTTTTACAGAACCAGTTCCAAAGTTGACTATTTGGAACAAAAATTGTAGGTATTAACACCAATCTTCTATAACTAGTTGTAAAACTAATCCTTTTTCTTTTCGTAAGTAAATATAATTTTGAAGAAAATTTCTTTAAAATCCAATTAAACTTTTCTTCAAAAACATTATTATATTAATAGAATCCTTAAAATTTTTTTTTATTAATTTTAGATTTATGTTTATTTTAGTTTATTAGTTTTATGGCAAATTAAATTTATTAATAACACAGTTTTTGTTTAATGATATATTGTTTACTTTTCCCTACTATTGATTTAAAGTTAACTATTTTAAAACTCTACTACAAACAGTTTCTAAAAATATGTTTATAAAGTTGTTTTTTTGTTTTAAAGGACTGGCGTTTTTTTCTCTTTCATACATAGTACAGCTCTTTCATTTGTTATTGAATAAACAATTTAAATTAAATTATTTATATGTAATTAATTAAAGGATTAAAATAGTACAATATATTTTAGTTATTTTTTTTTTTTTTTTTTTTGTTGAAATACTATTATTGATTTGTTTATTTTATTTGTAATTTCCTTACTAAAGTAAAGTACATATGGTTTTTTAATTGTAATTATTATTAATAATTATTTGTTGTATTGTACAATGGTTCTTTAAAGTTATTTTATTAGTTTTTTATTATTATTGCTTGTGAAAAGGCTCATATCGATAGCATCACAGTAATGCTTTAACAAAATATATGTTTTATTGTTATTTATATATTTAATTAAACTAAATTTAGTTAGTTAATGTTTTTGTTATGGATTTATTGTACTTAAAATTAATTGATTGAGTAAATAATAAATAAAAACTTTGAAGGCGATATGAGCCTTTTGCAGACATTTTATTTTCATTTTACTCACACCTTAGATCCTGAATAGGGAGTTGGAAGGTTAAATATTAGAAAAGCAAATAGAACAATTTTAAAGCATTATAGTAGAAATAAGTAAAAGATCTATAAATGTTGCTACCATTTTTCCAAAAAAACCTTTTTCTACCTATGTATGTATTAATAATAAGTATCATGATGATGTAAATCTAAATAGTAATCTTGCAACAGCTGGTAAACTTTTATATAAAACTCAGATATAACTAAAGTGAGTTTTAATTGTTTCCAGTTTGGATTAAAAACTCTAGCGACTACTTTATTGATATTTAGATGTTGATACGATACTTCTTTCCTGGGGAAAGAAGTTGATATAGCTGTCGCGTCATAATCGGGTCGCTCCGGAGCGAAGATCCAATTGTCCTGGGAACGACTATTTAGTAAAAATCTTCCTATAGTTCCTTATATAAAGGCCTGACACACATTTAGATCGAAATGGATTCAATTTATTTAAGCTTCTGTATATTTCGATTAATTCCCAGGAAAATTGTTGGAATTTCACAACTAATTCTGGAACTCATCACTATATCCTGTAGTTGTTCTATTTTGACGTTGAGTCCAGGGATTTTTGTTCAAAATTGTCAACTTCGGAAGGCATTCAGTGAAAGTGTTAAGAAATCAACATTCGTTCTTTGGAACAGCTATGAAAACAGAGATTTGAATATGCCTTCAAATCCTAAACACATTTCGTATTCGCAGCTAGTTCTAGAGAAGCTTTAGAGAATATATGCATCTTTCTTTAGGTTCTAATGTAAAGAAGAAGTTAAAGAAGAATAAAAGTTCTGTAACTTATTCTTTTTCAGCGATTTTGTAAGAAACAGTTCAATTGGATCATTTCGTTTATGTTTCCTCATTCAGTTACGCAACGATTGAAAAAAGGTATTCCAACAGCAAACGCAATCGGAATTTCGTATCAGTGCTTTGAGAATGTGGACATTCTGCACTATTATTTAAGTAACGGAACGGCAAACAAAATGCTGTTTGTTTCTGCGTTCCGTTCCGCAATGCCTCATATATACCTTTTATTCAAACCTTGTTATAGTTGACAGGGAAAGGATGTTAAAAGCACCCATCTGTCACTATTATAGATTGATATTTGAGAGAATCCGTGACATCATTAAGAAGTCCTGGAATAGTAGAATGGATGGCAAAATATCAAGGACCTTATGACAAACATTTGATGTGGAATGCAGTCTATTCTGATAGCGATGCTAAAGGGTCTTTATCAGTAAGAGCGACAATAACATAATTTGCTATTGTCCTAGAATACCAAATCGTAGGTTGAAATGCCTGAGGAATACGTTCCATGACGAACTGGTGGAAATTGTGCGACTTAACCCTCGCAGTCTATTAGGTTTGATCAAGGGAATAAGTAATATCTTCTCTTACATTTCTATCTTTAGGGAATTGAATTTGTAAATCTTCTGGGTTAAAGCCCCTTGAGAATAGACCTATTTCTATTCATCTCTCCTCATTAACTATTTTCTTTTTTTGTTTTCTTCTTCTTCTCTATATTTGGATCTTCACTCTCTATGAAGGGTATTACAATGGACCTTATGGTCTCCGAGTTAAAGTTCTACAACTATCAAGGCATCATCTTCAAGTCCTTGTGTTTTCAAATACTTGTTTAAAGGTTCCATATTTTGTCATCAGGATATTCCCAAAACTTGGCTCCTTTCTAAAACCTCTTTTTGCAAAACATTTGCTAATAAGGTATTTCCTGATAGCAACATTTAAATGCTTTAAAATGGTTCTTCTTTTACTAGGAAACAAACTTTAGTTGGTCATCCTCCCCATAAACATAAATTGTTTGCAAACTTGACAAAAAGCAAACCAAAGAAAAGCTTATAAAAGCCGTAATACAAAACTTGAAGATCAAAATAAAGAAAAAAAAAAAACAATTGTAATTACATTGAATTCATTTAATAAAAGAAAAAAACATATTTCAAAATACTCATTAAAAAAAAAAAACAACATAATAAATTGATTATATTGATTTAAAATTACTAAATATCTATTATATACTATATATTGAATTGTATGTATTCGTACGTATGTATGATGTATATTTGTAATATAAAGTAAATAAAAATAAAATAAATAATATACATAAACATTTTTGCTATACACAGTGGGCGGGATTGGGGAAATGAAAAATATAAAAATTAAAACAGAGTGGACTATAACAAGTATTTTTGTTTAAACAAAATTTAAAAAAAAAAAAGCTACTAAATACCAAGTAAATATGTTCTTTTTTAAAAATTTTAAATTCGTTTTATACTAAAATAAAATAAGAGGAAACTTAACAAAAAGCTGCCATTGGAAAATTACAAAAAAAAAGATGAAACTTTTTTGGTTTCAATATAAATTTTGGTATTTTTTTTTTTTTAAATGTTTACAAGAATTATGGTTTTAATTTGAATTAATATTCAAAGAATTGCATAAACTATTAAAATTTCAAAGTTTTTTTTTTGCTTTTTTTGTAAATAAAAAAATACATAACAAAATATATTATATACATAAAACAATTTGTAATAACTAAAAAAAAATATATAAAAAAATACAGATCATTTAAATAATAATAAAAAATTATAATTAAAAAAAAGGCATTTTGGTGACATAGATAAAACAGGCGTGTTTCAGCGTGGTTGGTGTGTGTGTGTGTGGAGAGAGGGAAAAATATTAAAAAAACATTTTGTTGATAAAATTTTAAATTTCTTGTTAACATAAGCATAAACTCCATTATTAATTTTTTCTGAATTATTATTATACTATGAAGGTATTTTCTATTGTTTAATTAGACCCATATTCTTTGCCAGCGTTGTTGTAGTTTTTGTTGCAGCTGTTGAAACATATCGACTGGCACACATGCAGCTTTTAATAACTACTAAATTTTACTACTGGTTTGATCTTGACGTGCACTATATTTGGGATTTGTGGGCATCACAGTATTTGTAATAAGTTCATTTGGTGCTTCCAATACCCCTTTGGCATGAGCTGCAGCAGTATCACAATCGGTGCGTCTGGATATCAGTAAACGTATATCGGTGTGTAACATTAGACGGCCGGAACGTGATGTTTGGAATCTATAAATGAAGAAAAAAAAAAAAAACATTAGATAAGTAATGTACTAACAGAAAGGTGAATGGGAGATCAATATCCTAAAAAGTAAGTATTGGAAATATAAGAGAAAATGCTCTAATCTTAAACCTAGTAGATTGCCACAAATACTAACTGGTTCGTCGTGGAAACTATTATCTTAAGTTAGTAAGTTAAACTTACCTCAAATGTATGGAATATCTTAGACTTTTCATATTCTCAGCTGATATAAAGTGTCCTAAATGATGTTCGTTGTTACTTTGAGGTGAGCGTTGTTGTTGTTGTTGTGGTTGTTCCATAGGTTGAGGCTTTTCTGGCTGCTGTTGCTTATTGTTTACACACATGGGAGTATTCTCCTCGTTTGTATTAAACTGCTGGTCCACACCATTTGACTTTGCATCATTATTGCTTTCCATACCCGAATCTGCTAAAATACGCTGCCGTATAAAGGTTTGATGTAAAGTGGGCATGTCACGCATATCGTAGGGTATAACAAACATGCGCACCACAGTACCCATGGGATTTAATAAAGTAGCTTGGACAGTGCCACAACGTGGCACCGTATAACCTTTACGTGGCAAACGTATTTCACACTAGAAAAGAAAAATATTCAAAATTAAAATAAGTCTTACATTTTTCAACATCCTTTTGCTAACTCACCAGATAAGGAGTACTTAAGGTCTCACCCTTAAGTTCATAAAAATAGGCAGCCGCTGGTATGGTTAATTGAGTGGGACAAAAACCGCCCGAGGCGCCCAATAGCAATTTAAAACCCATTACTTCAATTTTAGGCACCAAACGTCGTTGCAACAGACATTCTTCCAAGTTACCCAACAAAGGTTTACGACCAAATACCGCCGCCAAACGTGTTCTCAACTTGACGGGTGAAGTGGCAAAGGGACTATACATACCAGAATCAATATCCTCATCGGAAAATTGCTCATCTGAACCCAAGGAAGAACGATCCGAACGATCGGACAAGTGACGAGATCTTCTTTTATATATGGCTGAAGCTTTAATAAAACGTGGCGAGAGAGAGGGAGAATTTGGTAGGGTGGGAGCTGAGTTGGATTTTTGTACCGTCAGTGATGGAGTTGCTGGACTTGAAGGTGATTCAAATGAAAATGTAGGTGAAGCTTCTGTAATATTAATATCCGCCGACTTTGTTTTCATAGAATTCCCCGTACCATTACACACCCCATTTCCTATGGGTATGGGTGAGGAAGAAACCACCAACATTGAGTTGGGATTACAAAATATGGGTGTTAGATTTACTTTAGGTAAACTACGTCTTAACAATAATGGATTATGAGTAGTGGGGGTATTATTATCATTCAATTTGCTGTTTTTCTGTGGCTGTTCTTCGTTCTTATTAAAATTACAAGCGATATGCAAAAGATTCGGTTTAGGTGTATGTTTATGGGGTTGTTGTTGTTGTTGTTGCATTTTATTTTTCATGGCATTTTGATATTGTTCACTTGGTGTGGGAGTTTTAAATTGTGCCATCATCATTATCGAGGAATTGGTGGTATCGTTGTTGCTACAAGAAGAATTTTCTGTTTGCTCTTGTAAGGGTGGTGTTGAGCATGAACGTTGTTGCTGATATTCTATTCTATCCGTGCTGCCATTGGCACTTGGTCGGGGAATTTGAGCGTAATACGATTTGCTGTTCAAAGAACAGCGATCTATGTGGGGTGTTAGTTTTGTGGAGGTTTCAAAATATTCCTGTTGTAGAAAAGGGAAGAGTTTTATTAATAACAAAGTTTTATGCCTTCACTAAGAGTAAACGAGATACTAATAGAAAGAACATTTATTAACTAAACTGTACTTACTTCTTCCATTACTTCATGATCGCTGCACGATTTTTCTGATGTTGACATTTTTCTCACATTATAGTCATCCGCATGTTGTGCGTCCACCACAATCGCTACATTATCCACACAATCAGCTGAAAAAACTTTCCCACCATCCGTTTCATTATCACCACCATCGCCATCTTCGGCATCATCACCAGCAGCATCCGTATGTTCATTTAATGAGTTAATATTTTTATCCACAGACTTCAAGGAAGAATTATTATCTTCTGAAGACAAATCCTCTCCTGACGGCTGATTAAAATGATGTTGGGTCTTTTGACGTTTGCATAACTGACAGCCAACCACTAGATTGTTAAGATTGTTGCTGCTACCATTGATGACGCCACTACCACTATGGCTATTGTTGTTGCCACCATTACCATTCATAGTGCTGGAGTTTTGGCTAGATGAAATTCTAATATTATTACTACTATTGCTGTTTATTGTTGGTTGTTTTATGGCAGCCATTTGATTTGAGTCTTTGGATTTATGTTTATGTTTCTTATTTGACTTCGGTGTACGTTGTATGGCTTGTAATAATAATTCGGCGTTATTACGTGGTGTATGTATAATATCACTACTACTTAAACTACTGGCTGATGAGGTCTCAGCATCCATGATTTCTTCATCACTATTAACTTTTATTAGAGGGTTACACTTTAGACATATCATTGACTTTTCGAAACCACAAGCTGTACAAGTGTTGGTGATAGTTTGAGTACCAGTTGAGATCATTTTGACTTGTTGGTGATGATGTTGCTGCTGCTGCTGCTGTTGCAATTGTAGTTGATTTGTAGAAGGAATGCTATTTATATGATTATTTGGTAATTGTTGTTGTCTTTGGCCTTTTGCTGCTAAACTATTAATGCTAGATTTGTTTTCTATACGATCGGCGGTATCACTATTATTGCCATCATCATCATCGTCATTCACATCATCAACCCTATCATCACCTTCACCTTCACCATCCACATCATCATCATCATCTTCTCCTTGTTCCATTTTATTATTAACATTATTATCCGTATCTTCTTGTTTTTGATTTGTTGCGGAAGTAATTTCATTGGTTTTACTACGCAATTGTTGTTTTTTGTCTCGTTTCAACATGCGTTTACGATATTTGAGGAGTTGCTTTTCACGATGTGAAAGATTTCCATAGTTGTTTGTACTAAATGAGGAATTGGAACTATCACAATCACCAACACTGGCACTGCCCCCACATGAAATTGTGCTATTATCACCACCGGCACTTAAATCAATGTGCTGATCATCAAATTCAAAATCTGCATCTTGAAAATCTAGCTGTTGGCCAGAAGATTTTTTGCAATTTTTACCATTCACAGAAAAGGAGGAGCAAAGTGAAGAAGAAGTGGAGGCAGTTAATTGTTTTTGTTGCTGATGTTCCTTTAAATTATTATCACAGTTCATTATTAAAATTGTTGATTTGTTGTTGGCATTTGTTGTTAATGTTGTTGCAGACGTCGCTGCTGCTGCTGCAACGTTTGCTGATGTTGTTGCTTTCGCTGTTGCCGCTTTTGTTTTATTTTTAGCTGCTAAACACGTTGGTGTTGCAGAATTTACGGGTGGTGTTGCCGTTGTTGCAGCTGTCAATCCACTTGTTGTTGGATTCTGTTGCTGTTGTGTTGCTGTTAATGTGCCAACTTTTGGTATACCCCCCGTAATACGTGGAAGACTTTTTAGACAAACCGATACGCTACAATTTTCCGTAATATTGACATTTGGAAAATTGTGTACATTCGGTTTTGAATTAAAGCAAGCAGTGCTATCGTATTGTTTTATACGATAGAAAATATTTAAACGTGGTGCTGATGGTCGTTTTTTACCGCTCCCTACTCCTGCTGTAATACCGACACCCCCGCCACCACCACCAATAACATTGCCAATATTTCCACTATTTGATGATGGTGTTATGGCTGTGGGGTGTTGCAGCATTGAGGTAGTTGATGTTGCTGTCGGTGCTGTTGTTATTGCATTGTTTGTTGTTGCTGTTGTAGTTGCCAAATCGCCAGCTGCACTTGTTGTTGTTTGTTGTGGTGTGGTGTAGATAACGCGACCGGTTTCATAAATGGTCTTGTCCGATTTCTTAATAAGATCACACCAGGCACTGATTTGCGAAAAATACAATTGACTGCGTATGGCACTACACAATGAGGGCAGCGTCATTGTAGGCGGTGGTTGTCTGCATAGTTATAATAATTATTAAAAAAACAAATAAATAATATTAGAAATATGCATTCAAAACAAAGGATTATTTATCAGTTGTGCAATTAAACAAAGAGAAACTAATGGAAAATCGAAGCATTTGTTTCAATTATTAAATAAAATCGAACAATGTTTGACCTTGCCAGCATGACATTTATATTATTGTCGTAGTCTAGTATATAGTCTAGTCCTTAGTTATGACTATAGTCTAGTCCTTAGTGAAGACTATAGTCTAGTCCTTAGACAAGACTATAATCTAGTCTACCGTCTAGTTTATACTCTAGTCTATACTCGTACTAGTATATATGAAAGTACAAGCTTTCCCAATGTCATAATGGTTGCCACGCTGTCCAACCTTGTCAAATATAATCTCAAAATACTCACTTTTCTTTTTGTGTTATTATCCATTGTTCCAGTAAGATTTTATTACCGACTGGGCCCAAATATACTTCAATGCATATGGGCTCTCCACGAGCTAAAATATTTTCCATTTTAATACAATAGGCACGCCAACGTGTGCACTGCAATAGAAAAAAAACCAAAAACAACAACAAAATGTTAATGTTCATTCACTTTCTAAAACGTTCTCTCATTACTTACCGTTATGTTAACGTACGACATATCACAGTGGTGTTCCTCAGTTTCTAAGGCATCACCTTTGGCTAGTCCCATTTTTCTAAGGAACTGATCACAGTGTGGACCCTGTTGCGGGTATGTTTGATTACGACTTGCAGTGGCTGGAGATGATGTCATCGGCGATAGTGTTGTTATTACTGTTCCAGAGTTTGAGTTTGTAGTAGTAACCGAAGGTATAATAAGAGAATTTCGACTAAAAATATTCGAATGTAAATTTTGGTTGGGTGTAGAAGAGTTAATAGTTTTATTATTGCTGGCCGTTTGAGCAGAAGGTATAGCCATACGTTGGGTTGTTGTACTAGTTCGACGTAATAAATATTCTTTATTGTTTGAGCTGTTATTGCTACTGCTATTGGCCAGATGGGGAGTTGAAGAATTGTACCAGGAATTGGCTGAAATCGCACCACCCACACCAGCACTGCTACTACTAGAACTACTGCTGGCTGAACCAGTTGAAATATCTAATTGTTGATGTTGTGGTGGTGTGGAAAATCTAGGTGAGGAGGAAGAAATTTGTCTATTATTTGAATATCTGGGAGGTGAAGTGTTGTTGACTAATAGGGGATTGCCAACACGTAGACAAGTATTGCTGGCTAGAGATTGTAAAGAGCACATGAAATTTTCGCTAGAACCACCGCTACCGCTACCACCTACTACAACTCCACCACCACCACCACCTCCCATAGAATTGGGAGAATTATAAAAATTCATTTGATTAATGGACATTCTGCGTAGAATCTCAAAATCGCCACCTCTTCTATCTTCATGCGTACCATGATGTTCGGTATTTATGGACAAGGCCACATATTCCGCATCTGAGCCTCTGGGGCATTCAACAGCTATACGCTGTCTGGGCGCCAAAACATGATGATGGGCACTAGGAGATTCTTGTCTCAATTGACTTAGTTTTTGCGACCAACGACTATGATTACTCTCCACAGACGACGAAGCACTCTCACTACTACTGCTGTAGTAGTCTCTCAAAAATGAAGAAGTTGTTGAATCGGGTGAATTTGACGACTTACGTCCCAAATAATTGGCCAAATCAATGGAAAATGTACTAGTAGCTATTGGACCCATCGAACTGCCCATGTTTTCGCCAAAAGCCGCTCTTGATGTTGAAGGTTTGGGTGATTGTCGACCACAGTCGGCCGTATTGGCGCCCAAAGATGTTTTAAACTCATTACGTGTTGTCTGTATGGCATATTCATCTTCAGCTAAGGCTCTACCCTCCAAAATCAATGATGCTATACCTAGAAAAGCGCTTATATTTCCTTGTCCTATGCCAGCCGCTGCGCTGGCTCCATTGCTGGCATTGGCACTACCGGGTATAGGGGGTGAATTATTTAATTGATTACCAATGCTTCCAACGGAGGCAATGGGTGGTGAAGAACTTGTTGCGGTTGTTGGTATCATAATGGCAGCTTTTTAAACAATTTCCTAACAAAACGAATTTTGTCTCGTTGTCTTGTTTTGTTGTTTCTGTCAATCTCGCTCAAAACGGAAGAGGCCTTCTGTCTGTCTGGCTTTTCTTTTCCAACTATAGAACTGAAATGGTAGCAAAAGAATCAGAAAAAAAAAAGATTTTTAGTTGTTTTTTTTTAAGTTTTCCTTTTATTTTTAGCAAGGCTTGAAAGTTTATATTCTTTTGGATTTATTTTTATAACCAAAAAGTGTAGAGCTTTCAATGGGTTTTTATCATAGAACAAGTCTAGTCTAATTTGCAAGCTAAGCTATAAGTCTTGCCTACAGTCTCTTCAAGTGAAAAGATTTTAAAGAAATTTTACTTTAGAACCTATTCGCAAACAAATGTTTTTGCCATAAAAGCTTTTTAAAGCTTTTCCTCATAAATAGCTTTTAACAGCTTTTCCTCATTAAAAAGCTATTTAAAGCTTTCTATGGCTTTTTTATAAAGAGCTTTTTTAGACTTTTTCTCATAAAAAGCTTTTTAGAGCTTTTCTTTATAAATAGCTTTTAAGAGCTTTTTCTCATAAATAGCTTTTAACAGCTTTTCCTCATTAAAAAGCTATTTAAAGCATTCTATGGCTTTTTTATAAAGAGCTTTTTTAGACTTTTTCTCATAAAAAGCTTTTTAGAGCTTTTCTTTATAAATAGCTTTTAAGAGCTTTTTCTCATAAAAATATTTTTCACGATTTTTCTCACAAAAGTTTTTTTTTCGCGTTTTTTCCCATAAAAAGTTTTTGAAAGCTTTTTCTAATATAAAGTTTTTCCAATTTTAATTATAAACAATTTAAACAATTTTTAAATATTTGAACATTTAAAATAGCTTTTTAAAAAGTTTCTATTCAAAGTTAAATACCCGCCAATTTTCATAACAAATTAAATACATAATTAAATTAATTGTGAGAATAAATGAATTTTTATATTGAAAACCTTGTTGAATCTAAACACGGAGATGTATGAATGTCATTCATTGTATTTATCATGTGCACAATAAATTTATAAAAAAAAATAAAATATTTTCTTTAAATAATGCAATTATTTTTAGTGCTCCCCACTTTTGAAACTAGGTCAACATGAAAAATAGTTAACAACAACAACAAAAATAATTCATATATACAATATATAGTAGATATTTTAATTGTTAAATATATGTACTAGTATTGTAGTCGTCTACCTACTTCCTTTATTGAGTCATAAATTCATAATGGAAAAAAGGAAGAGGAAAATCATTTCAAGCAGAAGAAGAGCAAGAAAATTAAGGTCAAAATTGGTTGTTGTTGATTACTTGGAACAGTATTATACGAAATGCAAGTAGGTTAATATGTTAGGAATCTAGTTCTTGGTCATTAAAATACATAAAGAATGCAACAAATTAATGTTTCTTTATTCTATTTTTTTTTTTTTTGCGAAATAAGGGGGCGTGACCTATAAACCTCAATTTGAAAAATATTATATAAAAAAAACAGAACATGACAACAATCTACCAGCCCCCATAGAAACTCATTCTCTCTACATGTAACATATAACTTAGTAATATGACGTCATATTTCTTGTTTTTTTTTCTGTAATTTTATTTTGTATTACAAGGTTTTTCATTCAAATGCATTTAAAATAGACAAACAAACACAAAAAAGTCAGTCTAAAACCCTCATTTCAAATTTTGTAATTTCGTAATGTAGTATAAAGAAACCAGTTCAATACAAATACGAACGAACGAAAAAAAAAAAATACTAAACACAAATATTCATAAAAAAATCTACTAAATTGTATCCAACCAGCAAAATGCAATATGTAACAGAGATGGAAAACGTTAAACGTAAAAACAGGACTTTGAACTATAGTGTAGTCTATAGTCTGATGTATAGTATATAGTCTAGTGTATAGTCTAGTGTATAATCTAATGTATAGCCTAGTCTATAGTCTAGTGTATAGTTTAGTCTATAGTATAGGCTATAGTCTAGTGTATAGTCTAGTCTATAGTATAGTCTCTAGTATAGTCTATAGTATAGTCTATAGTATAGTCTATAGTCTAGTCTATAGTCTAGTCTATAATCTAGTCCGTAGTCTAGTCTATAATCTAGTCTGTAGTCTAGTCTATAGTCTAGTCTATAGTCTAGTCTATAGTCTTGTCTATAGCCTAGTCTATAGTCTAGTTTATAGCCTAGTCTATAGTCTAGTTTATAGCCTAGTCTATAGTCTAGTCTATAGTCTAGTTTATAGTCTATAGTCTAGTTTATAGTCTATAGTTTAGTCTAGTCTATAGTCTAGTCTATAGTCTAGTCTATAGTCTAGTCTATAGTCTAGTCTATAGTCTAGTCTATAGTCTAGTCTATAGTCTAGTCTATAGTCTAGTCTATAGTCTAGGCTATAGACTAGTCTATAGTCTAGGCTATAGACTAGTCTATAGTCTAGGCTATAGCTAGTCTATAGTCTAGTCTATAGTTTAGTCTATAGTCTAGTCTATAGTTTAGTCTATAGTGTAGTCTATAGCTCTAGTCTATAGTAGTCTAGTCTATAGTCTAGTCTATAGTCTAGTCTATAGTCTAGTCTATAGTCTAGTCTATAGTCTAGTCTATAGTCTAGTCTATAGTCTAGTCTATAGTCTAGTCTATAGTCTAGTCTATAGTCTAGTCTATAGTCTAGTCTATAGTCTAGTCTAGTCTAGTCTATAGTCTAGTCTATAGTCTAGTCTATAGTCTAGTCTATAGTCTAGTCTATAGTCTAGTCTATAGTCTAGTCTATAGTCTAGTCTATAGTCTAGTCTATAGTCTAGTCTATAGTCTAGTCTATAGTCTAGTCTATAGTCTAGTCTATAGTCTAGTCTATAGTCTAGTCTATAGTCTAGTCTATAGTCTAGTCTATAGTCTAGTCTATAGTCTAGTCTATAGTCTAGTCTATAGTCTAGTCTATAGTCTAGTCTATAGTCTAGTCTATAGTCTAGTCTATAGTCTAGTCTATAGTCTAGTCTATAGTCTAGTCTATAGTCTAGTCTATAGTCTAGTCTATAGTCTAGTCTATAGTCTAGTCTATAGTCTAGTCTATAGTCTAGTCTATAGTCTAGTCTATAGTCTAGTCTATAGTCTAGTCTAGTCTATAGTCTAGTCTATAGTTAGTCTATAGTCTAGTCTATAGTCTAGTCTATAGTCTAGTCTATAGTCTAGTCTATAGTCTAGTCTATAGTCTAGTCTATAGTCTAGTCTATAGTCTAGTCTATAATCTAGTCTGTAGTCTAGTCTATAATCTAGTCTGTAGTCTAGTCTATAGTCTAGTCTATAGTCTATAGTCTTGTCTATAGCCTAGTCTATAGTCTAGTTTATAGCCTAGTCTATAGTCTAGTTTATAGCCTAGTCTATAGTCTAGTCTATAGTCTAGTTATAGTCTATAGTCTAGTCTATAGTCTAGTCTATAGTCTAGTCTACAGTCTAGTCTATAGTCTAGTCTATAGTCTAGTCTATAGTCTAGTCTATAGTCTAGTCTATAGTCTAGTCTATAGTCTAGTCTATAGTCTAGTCTATAGTCTAGTCTATAGTCTAGGCTATAGACTAGTCTATAGTCTAGGCTATAGACTAGTCTATAGTCTAGTCTATAGTTTAGTCTATAGTCTAGTCTATAGTTTAGTCTATAGTGTAGTCTATACTCTAGTCTATAGTGTAGTCTATAGTCTAGTCTATAGTCTAGTCTATAGTCTAGTCTATAGTCTAGTCTATAGTCTAGTCTATAGTCTAGTCTATAGTCTAGTCTATAGTCTAGTCTATAGTCTAGTCTATAGTCTAGTCTATAGTCTAGTCTATAGTCTAGTCTATAGTCTAGTCTATAGTCTAGTCTATAGTCTAGTCTATAGTCTAGTCTATAGTCTAGTCTATAGTCTAGTCTATAGTCTAGTCTATAGTCTAGTCTATAGTCTAGTCTATAGTCTAGTCTATAGTCTAGTCTATAGTCTAGTCTATAGTCTAGTCTATAGTCTAGTCTATAGTCTAGTCTATAGTCTAGTCTATAGTCTAGTCTATAGTCTAGTCTATAGTCTAGTCTACAGTCTAGTCTATAGTCTAGTCTATATTAGTCTAGTCTATAGTCTAGTCTATAGTCTAGTCTCATAGTTAGTCTAGGTCTAGTATAGTCCTAGGTCTATAGTCTAGTTTAGTAGTACGATAGTCTAGTAGATCTAGTCTATAGTCTAGTCTTAGTTCTAGTCTATAGTCTAGTCTATATCATAGTCTAGAGTCTAGTCTACAGTCTAGTCTATGTCTCGTCTATATATAGGTATAGTTATAGTCTTCTATAGTCTAGTCTATAGTCTAGTCTATAGTCTATTCTATAGTCTAGGTCTATAGTCTAGTATATAGTCTAGTATATAGTCTAGTCTATAGTCTAGTCTATAGTCTAGTCTCTAGTCTTAGTCTATAGTCTAGTCTATAGGTCCTAGTCTATAGTCTAGTCTATAGGCTCGTCTATAGTCTAGTCTATGTTAGTCTATAGTCTCGTCTATAGGTTAGTCTATAGTCTAGTCTATAGGATAGTCTATAGTCTAGTCTATAGTCTAGTCTATAGGTCTAGTCTATAGTCTCGTCTATAGTCTAGTCTATAGTCTAGTCTATAGTCTAGTCTATAGGTTCTAGTCTATAGTCTAGTCTATAGTCTTAGTCTATAGGTCTCAGTCTATAGTCTAGTCTATAGTCTAGTCTATAGTCTAGTCTATAGTCTAGTCATAGTCTAGTCTATAGTCTAGTACTATAGTCTAGTCTATTAGTCTAGTCTTATAGTCTAGTCTCTAGTCTAGTCTATAGTCTAGTCTATAGTCTAGTCTATAGTCTAGTCTATAGTCTAGTCTGTAGTCTAGTCTAGTCTTGTCTATAGCCTAGTCTATAGTCTAGTTTATAGCCTAGTCTATAGTCTAGTTTATAGCCTAGTCTATAGTCTAGTCTATAGTCTAGTTTATAGTCTATAGTCTAGTTTATAGTCTATAGTTTAGTCTAGTCTATAGTCTAGTCTATAGTCTAGTCTATAGTCTAGTCTATAGTCTAGTCTATAGTCTAGTCTATAGTCTAGTCTATAGTCTAGGCTATAGACTAGTCTATAGTCTAGGCTATAGACTAGTCTATAGTCTAGTCTATAGTTTAGTCTATAGTCTAGTCTATAGTTTAGTCTATAGTGTAGTCTATACTCTAGTCTATAGTGTAGTCTATAGTCTAGTCTATAGTCTAGTCTATATATAGTCTAGTCTATAGTCTAGTCTATAGTCTAGTCTATAGTCTAGTCTATAGACTAGTCTATAGTCTAGTCTATAGTCTAGTCTAGTCTAGTCTAGTCATAGTCTAGTCTATAGTCTAGTCTATAGTCTAGTCTATAGTCTAGTCTATAGTCTAGTCTATAGTCTAGTCTATAGTCTAGTCTATAGTCTAGTCTATAGTCTAGTCTATAGTCTAGTCTATAGTCTAGTCTATAGTCTAGTCTATAGTCTAGTCTAGTCTACAGCCTAATAAGGCCATAAATTATTTTTTTATAGTTTTCCAACCCTGTTATGCAGTAGCTACGTAATGTTCATTTTTTTATGTAAAAAACAACATGTTGCTGACATTTTCAGTTGTTGTTTTATTCGTTCATACATACAATTGCATGTTGCCAAGCAACATTTATGTTGAAACAAGGTTGTTGTTTATATACATAGTATACATACATATTTACAATGTTTAATATTGTTGTTGTTGTTGATTTTGTATTTCGTTACTTTACTTTCCGTTTAAAGTCTTGACCTGCATACACAAACTAGAACAACATAAATTTGTAAGTGTGTGTGTGTGTTTATGTTCAAGTTACAGCAACACTTCCATACCTACGCATATACATATTGAGAAAATCTCATTACTTTGAGCGAGAATGGGGGAAAAAAATATGGGAAAATCACAATAACAAAAACATTGAGAATTTTGCAAATACATTGAGTTTTTTTATTTATGTTTTCACGAGAGTACTGTGGGAGAGCAAAGGGAGGGTAAGAGGGAGAGGGGAAAGATGGAAGAGAGATAAGGAAAAGTAGGAGGAAAAGTGAGGGTGAAAGAGAAGGCAAGGGGAGGGAAGGGCGGAGGGACAGTGGCGAGGGAGGAAGGGGGGAAAAAAGGGGGAGGGAAAAGGAGGGGGGAGAAATGGGTTTGGAGGTAAAGGACAAGGCGGGTGGGGCCACAGCGAGGAGCGAGGCGGAGCGAGCGAGCGAGGACGAATGCTGAGCGAGCGAGCGGCGAGCTGAGCGACGGGAGCGAGCGAGCGAGCGATCGGCGTAGCGAGCTGAGAGAGGCGAGCGCGAGCGAGCGAGCGAGCGAGCGAGCGAGCGAGCGAGCGAGCGAGCGAGCGAGCGAGCGAGCGAGCGAGCGAGCGAGCGAGCGAGCGAAGCGAGCGACCGAGCGAGAGAGCGAGCGAGCGAGCGAGCGAGCGAGCGAGCGAGCAGCGAGCGAGCGAGCGAGCGAGCGAGCGAGCGAGCGAGCGAGCGAGCGAGCGAGCGAGCGAGCGAGCGAGCGAGCGAGCGAGCGAGCGAGCGAGCGAGCGAGCGAGCAGCGAGCGAGAGAGCGAGCGAGCGAGCGAGCGAGAGAGCGAGCGAGCGAGCGAGCGAGCAGCAGCGAGCGAGCGAGAGAGCGAGCGAGCGAGCGAGCGAGCGAGCGAGCGAAGCGAGCGAGCGAGCGAGCGAGCGAGCGGCGAGAGAGCGAGGAGCGAGCGAGCGAGCGAGCGAGCGAGAGAGCGAGCGAGCGAGCGAGCGAAGCGAGCGAGGAGCGAGCGAGCGAGAGCGAGCTAGCGAGGAGCTAGCGAGCGAGCGAGCGAGCGATCGAGCTAGCGAGCGAGCGAGCGAGATCTCGAGCGATCTATCTATCTAGCTATCGAGCTATCTATCTATCTATATCAATCTATCAATTTATCTATCTATCTATCACTATCTATCTATCTATCTATCTCATCTATCTATCTATCTATCTATATCTATCTATCTATCTATCTATCTATCTATCTATCTATCTAGACATTCTGTATCAGAATCATTTAATAATTTCTACTCACCACAATCTTTTGTTGTAAACTTGCTGCCTGCAATTAAACGGCCAACTGGGTTATATAACAACCATTGTCAGTATAAATTGAAACATTCTGAAATTATAAAGATAAAGAAAAATAGAAATTAGTATTAGGGTAAATCGCACAAAGTATAGGTACTTCTTTTATTTCCGAATAATTTATATCTTTATTTTTGGAATTCTAAAATATTAATATTCAAAATTTTGGGTTTAAATATTAAGAGACGTAAACAAAAAATATTATTATTATAAAAACTTTGAGGAGGTATAATCACAATTCTAAGATATTTTGAGATATTTCAAATATTATTTCAAATAAGAAATCTGGTTCTGTGGTCAAACAAAGCAAATTAATCATTTGGATTATTGGCACAAAATAAAATTAAATGAATATACAATTCCTACTTATAAGACCTACATACATTTAGAAAATAATATGTGTCATCATTTAAGAACACAAATGGAACAAAACATTTTGAATATAAATAACCGTTTTTTAAATTGAAAATCACCGAAAACAAAGAGTTTTTAAATTTGGGCGAGTTAAACACCAAAAAAATACTTTTAGTTCCTTGACTTTTAAATTATGCATACATACATATTTCTCTTTTTCTGAATACATAAAAAGCTTAAAAAATACATCATCAACATCGTCATTAATAATAATTTAACGGTTACCGTATTTTAAAAAATGTGTATAAAACTAATCTTTAGACAAAGAGAGAGTGACGCAATTTTTTTAATAAAACAAATTATACAAATTTATAAAATTATTGCTTTCATTTAAGAACATTTATTCAAAACATGCGGGTGTATATAAAATATAATTTCATAATTTCTATTAAAAATTTCTTATGATTCTGTTGAATGCCACAAATAAACTACAATTTACATTGTAAATTGACCATTAAATAAAAGCCCCAACCTAATTTAATTAAATTTATCCATTGCATATACTTTTATAAAGAAAAAATTTCACATTTTAAAAATATCATTTCCTTTTTATTATTTGACTCATTTAATGACAGAATAATGTTTAAGGAGAAGAGATAAAATGGAACGAAAATGATAAGAGATTAAGAAATAAAATGTATAACCAGCATATATGTATATAAATGATTAATAAAGATATTGACGAAATTAGCTAATCATTAAGATTATCAACTGATTTTCGCTAAAAATTTTTATATGAGAACTCGATCTAATCCATATCCAAATGTACATCCCCTAAAGCTACTTTAGTTCCATCATCATGTCTTCAACTGCATATTTTGGAGAGTAGACATGTGATTTTTAATTCAAATATCTATTATGTTAATTAAGATGTGTTTAGGTGTTTATAAGCTTTTCTCAAATATTAACCCCTAATAGGGACCCTCAAAATACTCAAGAAAATATCATAAACTAGAGCAAAAGAAACTTATGGTTGTCAGAACGAAAATATTATATAAAGAACAAACCCATACCGAGCTAGGGACTATTACCTGTTAAATGATCGATCCACACCAATCCAATCCACCATTTGGATTAGATTGGAACTTAAATCAGATAGAGGTTTATTAATACACTCAAAAAAACTATTCATAAATTCTCACTTGAATCAATCCAGATCCGGTTTTTTTCAACAAGTTTATCACTAAGAATGGCTATACATAAGATTGGTTTAAGTCTTAAACTGATCCCTTTACCAAACAACATGGTATCAGGCTGTATGGAACTAGAAAAATTGGGTTTTCAACTGTTCTTTGGGGGTGAGGGACGCCTAAGAACGGACTCCAAGGAGCTAGAGAAATCGGTTTACGAGCTGTTCTTTAAGGTGAGGGACGCCAAAATACAGAACAAGTTTTAAGTCTGTTCTCTCTAGGGTTTGTTACAGAGTTCCTTTATTGGTCTAAAGAATTTTTTATTCATTTTCGTGTAACAACTAGGTATAACTAGGTATGCTCTGCACCCATAAAACTAAACACGAGAATAGGTTTTGAGTCCCTATTTTATCTCTTAAATAACATAAATTACATTTTTTATTCATCTAACATTTCATAATGGGTTAAAACTACTAACCAGTTACTTTGTCATTATATACACTATAAAACATAAGTATGTACATACGTATGTACTACATACAAATGTAAATATGTATGTACAAAAATAGATACATGTGTATGACCAAGAAAGGCATTGCACTGACTGATTAAATGAAAACAAAATAAAATAAAAAAACCATAACATACTAAACCACTATAAAAGAGGAAGGGGGAGGAGGAGGGCGACAGGCTGGAGTAAAGAAAGAGAAATAAACAGAACTAATACAAAGAGGAGAGAGTCAGTGCTATAATGAGTAAAATAATAACACGTATTTAGCTAAAATACATACATACACACTAACACGATAAAACATAAATAAAGTGGAAAAAAATATAAACAAAAAACAACTGATCGAAACCAAAATACGAAATAAAAAAAATAATAATAATAAACAAAAGATAGACTGATGTACAAACGAACATATGCAAGTAAATGAAAAACGAGAGAGAGAGAGTGTAAGTGTGATATAAAAATAAACAAAAATAAAAGTAGAGAAAATCATAACAGAATTAAAAGAATATTTTAGTTTTTCTTTTTAGAGAAATCAAGAGAAATTAATGATATAATTTTTAAAAAAATAGAAAAAACAAGCACTTGGCATGTTCATGTTCAATATTTAAACGACACGTTTGATGTAATGAAAATAAAGAAAGAAAAAAAAAATAGATAAAAACACATGTAAAATAAATATAAAAAAACTATATATTGACTAAATAGTTTATCACATAAATAATATTTATTAAATAAGCGAATAGATAGAGAATTTTTAGTGCCTCTACACCAGGCATGGAACTAACAACTGTTTAAAAAAGAAAACTTTTTCATTAAAAACAAACTTTTCGACTACTAGACTATGGACTAGACTATAGACTAGACTAGACTATAGACTAGAGATTAGACTATAGACTAGCTGTAGACTAGACTATAGACTAGACTATAGACTAGACTATAGACTAGACTAGACTATAGACTAGACTAGACTATAGACTAGACTATAGACTAGACTATAGACTGACTATAGACTAGAATATAGACGAACCTATAGACTAGACTATAGACTAGACTACAGCCTAGACTATAGACTAGACTATAGCCTAGACTATAGACTAGACTATAGACTAAGACTATAGACTAGACTATAGACTAGACTAGACTAGACTATAGACTAGACTATAGACTAGACTATAGACTAGACTATAGACTAGACTATAGACTAGACTATAGACTAGACTATAGACTAGACTATAGACTAGACTATAGACTAGACTATAGACTAGACTATAGACTAGACTATAGACTAGACTATAGACTAGACTATAGACTAGACTATAGACTAGACTATAGACTAGACTATAGACTAGACTAGACTATAGACTAGACTATAGACTAGACTATAGACTAGACTATAGACTAGACTATAGACTATACTAGACTAATAGACTAGACTATAGACTAGACTATAGACTAGACTATAGACTAGACTATAGGACTAGACTATAGACTAGACTATAGACTAGACTATAGACTAGACTATAGACTAGACTATAGACTAGACTATAGACTAGACTATAGACTAGACTATAGACTAGACTATAGACTAGACTATAGACTAGACTATAGACTAGACTATAGACTAGACTATAGACTAGACTATAGACTAGACTAGACTAGACTAGACTATAGACTAGACTATAGACTAGACTATAGACTAGGACTATAGACTAGACTATAGACTAGACTATAGACTAGACTATAGACTAGACTATAGACTAGACTATAGACTAGACTACAGACTAGACTATAGACTAGACTATAGACTAGACTATAGACTAGACTATAGACTAGACTATAGACTAGACTATAGACTAGACTATAGACTAGACTATAGACTAGACTATAGACTAGATATAGACTAGACTATAGACTAGACTATAGACTAGACTATAGACTAGACTATAGACTAGACTATAGACTAGACTATAGACTAGACTATAGACTAGACTATAGACTAGACTATAGACTAGACTATAGACTAGACTATAGACTACACTATAGACTAGACTATAGACTAGACTATAGACTAGACTATAGATTAGACTATGGACTATAGACAAGACTATAAACTAGATTATAGACTAGACTATAGACTAGATTATAGACTAGACTATAGTCTAGTTAATAGTTTAATCTATAGTCTAGTATATAGTCTATAGACTAGACTAGATTAGACTATAGATTTGACTGTATATTCGACTATAGACTAGACTATAGACCAGACTATTACTAGACTATTAACTAGACTATTACTAGGCTATTAACTAGACTATAGACAAGTCTATAGACTTGACTATAAAATAGACTGGAACATAGACTATAGTCTATAGTCTAGTTAATAGTCGAATCTATAGTCTAGTATATTTTCTAGTCTATAGTCTAATCTGTAGTCTATAGACTAATCTATAGACTAGACTATATATTAGACTATAGCCTACACTATTTACCAGACAATTAGCTAGACTTTTAACTAGATTATTAATTAGACTATAGACTAGACTATAGACAAGTCCATATACTAGACTATAGAATAGACTGGAACATAGACTATTTTATAGACCAGACTATAGATTAGTATGTAGACTAGTCTATAGTCTACAGAAAGACTAGACTATGGACTAGGCTATAGGCTACACTATAGACTAATCAATAAAAGTATTAAATATGTTTTAAAAAAGTTCAATAGTATTGAATTTTCCATTCCTGCTCAAAACCCTAAAAATAATATAAAATTCTAACAAGGGGTCTGTCTATCTATCAGTCTTATTGAAATTTTTATAAAAACTAGAAAAATGTGTGTCAAATTGATGAGTTTTTTTTTCAAACTTACATGCTGCTGTTTTCATTACGCTTTGCTCCTTTTTCTCGGTGATAATTAACGTTGAGGTCACACTCACTTAAAAATCACTTAAGAGAGAATGAGAGAGAGAGAAAGAAGTGAGTTCTCAAATTCCAAAGTAAACTTAAAACAAAGTTTTTTTTTTAATCCTTTTAATTTTCAATAATTTGTTTTAAACTTGAAGAGGGAAATTATTGTAATATTTTCATTTTTTACTGTGTTTATCTGTTTTGTTGTTGTATAATTATAATTAATGTTGCAAATGTTGAGTTGTTGTTTTACAATAGTTTTTAAAAACATTGGATTTGTTCCAATTGTCACTATTGTGTTTGTTGTAATTATTTCACTCATTTACTAATTGCGTTTTTTTTAATTTATATTTTCTTTTCGATTTTTTTTTTAATTTGAAATAGTTTATTTTAATTTGTTATTTTAGTGATTTGTTTGCAAATAAATAATTGCGCTGCAGGCTAAAAGACAACAATAATAATGTAAACAAAATAAATAACTTATTATATTAAACAATTTTTATATTTATTGATTTTAGAGGAAGCGATCTGGATGAATTTAATTCACTTTTATTGTGTACAGGAGAAACCCCCAAATTTTCAGTAAAAATTAAAATTTTCATTGAAAATCTAATTTTTTACCACAAAATCCAAATTTTCTTAAAAAATGCCATATTTTAGCACAAATTAGAATTCTAAATGAAAATCCGATATTTTCTTAAAATTCTATACTTTCAAAACACAATCAGCTGTTGAAATGTTATCTTCAGGTAAAGTCATTTTGACAGCTGATTGTTTTCTTTACTTCAAGAGAATTTATTTCAAGGCTGTCAAACTCGAATTTGCCCCAATTTTCTGTATTTGTCTTGGACTTGAGCTAGTATAGGATTAGTTTTGTACTTCAACTTATAAAATCGCCTTGACAAAACCCTTTTTCTTAGAAACATTTATCTTTATTGTATTTTTTTTTTATTTTAATAATTTTATAGGTTATTTTTAATAGCAACTGTCATTGAAACGTGATTATTAAACAAGTTTTTTCGCAGTTTTTTGTTCATTCCTGAACAAATAACAACTCGAAATTTTCTTTTATTTAAAACACATTAAATTTTCTTTTAAAACTTATTTTTTTTTGTTAACAAATAAATTGATTTTATTATTTTTATCACACTTCCTTATTAATGTTATAAAGAAGCAACAACAACAACAGTTAATGTTTCTCTTCTATATTAAGCATTTTGAAAGAAACTTCATTATCAAAACTTTTATCATCATAAACACGAGCTTTTTTTATAGGTTTGTGTGAATGTGTGTAATTTTCTTTTATTCATTTTTTTTTATATTATTAAAAATAAACACACTCACTCACTGTTTTAAAATACACACAACTCAATTGCACTTTTTTTCTTTATATCTGTTTTATTATTATAAAATAAATATAATAACAGACAGGACAGAGTCCATCATCATCATACACACACAAACACTTTGCTACTAATTCTGCTTCTTCTCATTTAAACAGAGTGATAAACAGAGAGAGAGAGAAACCCACAGCAACATATGTATACATTCTCTCTCTGCTCCTCTACATTTTAATGATGATAGTGATTTTTTATTTCTTACATTTGTTTATTTTTGTTTAGTTGGTCTACAATTACTTCAAAAAAAAATAAACTAAATTTTTTACACTCCGCGTCCGCGTACCGTTCCAAGTACTCGTAGGAGATAGATGATTTTTATATTAATTTTTGTTCCTGTTTCTACTCGGACGACTACTTGGTATTGTTGGATGATGTTGTGAACACTCACGTTGCTATTAAAACGACTGATGAATATGGAAAGAAAACTAATGCCTCGGTGACTGAAAACTGCTGACTGACTGTAAAGCCAAAAGCAACAGCAACAACAACCAAAAGCAAATACAAAAATTTTGTATACAAGAAAAAAAAAATCAACAACAACCAGGCAGTCAACCAGTCTAAATATGTATAAAAAGTTTATATCTCTATCTACATACAAAAACAAACGAACATTACTTACATACCTATCAACATTTTTATGTACATTTGTATGTACAAATAAAAGAGGTGTGTGACGGAGGAGAATACGCTATAACAAATCTACATTAAATATACATATTTACGTACATTCGCACATACAAATGTACATACATAAATGTATACTATACATTGATGGTGTGCCAGTACCATGACTTTCTAAACAGCTGAGCGACCAGTATACGAAAATAACAGAAAATAACAAACTACACTAACAACCAAAACGCCGACTACGTCAATATGGGTGTTAACAATTGTAGTGGTTTTTTTAACAGCTGTTTTTATAGGAAAATATTAACTGAAGGGGTTACATCGTTAATAAATCAGTAATTCTTAAATCAACAGGGACATTTTTAAAGGATTGCGTAGTTCTGAATCCGAATCTGAACTCAGAATTTATGCAGCACATCTGGATTTCGTGGTAACGTGTCATAAAATTTAAAAAATCACCATTTTTGGGGGGTAATATTAAATATGTAAGTTATTTCGGTTTCTTTGGCATGTGTTTCTCTTTGGTGGCATTATATTAAAGATGCAGGTGATAAAGAGCCAACCTAAGCGTGTACAACCCCAATAGCCGGGACAAAGGGAAGGAAAGAAGGGGAAGGGGGGGGACGCGGAAGCACGGCCGGAAAGGGGGAAGACGAGGGCCAAGTGGGGGCGAGCGGGCAAGCGAGCGAGCAGCGAGCGAGCGAGCGAGCGAGCGAGCGAGCGAGCGAGCGAGCGAGCGAGCGAGCGAGCGAGCGAGCGAGCGAGGGAGCGAGGAGCGAGCGAGCGTAGCGAGCGAGCGAGCGAGCGAAGCGAGCGAGCGAGCGAGCGAGCGAGCGAGCGAGCGAGCGAGCGAGCGAGCGAGCGAGCGAGCGAGCGAGCGAGCGAGCGAGCGAGCGAGCGAGCGAGCGAGCGAGCGAGCGAGCGAGCGAGCGAGCGAGCGAGCGAGCGAGAGCGAGCGAGCGAGCTATGCGAGCGAGCGAGCGAGCGAGTCGAGCGAGGAGCGAGGAGCGAAAGAGGCGAGCGAGCGAGCGAGATCTATCTATCGATCTATCTATCTATCGATCTATCTATCTATCTATCTATCTATCTATCTATCTATCGATCTAATCTATCTATCTATCTATCTATCTATCTATCTATCTATCTATCTATCTATCTATCTATCTATCTATCTATCCATCTATCTATCTATCTACCACTTTTTATACATTTCCCATTTCTTTTCAAAATTAAGCTTTTATCAAATTACGCAATTGTCAACATTGTTTAATATTTATATCATATAGTACTTGCATATAGCAATAAAACTAGTATATGTATAATAGATACTATTTTCAACATTATATTATATACTAGATAAATTATATACTATATTTAACAACGTTTTTAGATACTTTTTTAAAACATTCCACATAAATACACGCAAACGCATAACTTAATACCTATCTAATAATTTCATAGAAAAAGCTGAAAACAACAATAAAGAAATCATAATAAAAAACATATGAGGGTTTCATAACAAAAACAACAACCTTACAAAACATAATATAAATAAATAAACATACCCTTTGCTAAATTTAAAAACTACTACGTAGTTTCTTATTTTTTAATCATATCACTTCTCTTTTCCTCTTGATTTTATGCTCTTATGTTGTTGCCAACAACAAACTGAAAAAAAACACTTATCACTTAGCTCGTAAAATTTTATGTTAGCAACAACAACTATAACAACAATATTGTTTATTTATTTAGGTTTTTCTTCTTGCAGTTTATAGTGTTGTCATATTCTAAGCAACATGTTGCTGTACATATACTGATTAATATATAAACATTTATGTATATAATCTCTTTTAATCTTTCTCTCAAGAAAATGTTGCTGTAAACAAGAAAGAAAATCATATGGTTTATTGTTTTTGCAGATAAACACACTCAAGTTTACAAATATTAATATGTATGTGTGTGTGTTATCATTTTCCTTTTTTGTATATAATTTAATGTAGATATTTTGTTGTTATTTTTTGTATACAATAAAGAATGAAAATATTATTATTTTTTACATTAGTTACATACCCACTCAGCTTGTAAATAACAAAAATAATAAAAACATAAAGTAAAATCCCCAAAACCAACTGCATAAATTTGTTTTAAAAAGGCAAAAACAAAAAAAAAATAGACCCCAGCAACGTTAAAGTGCTGTTTTTGAATTGGTTATTCAAAAGCAAAGTAATCAGAGAAAATTGTTTTTAGAAAACTACTCGTAGGTATTTGTTTGTTGTACAAATTTATTTTAATGAAAATAACAGGTTTTCTTTAGAAGAAATATTAACGAATTAAAAGAGTACTCTATACAAAGGTAATGTAATTACAATTGGTTGTAATTTAGGGGATATTTTGTACCAGGCATGGAACATTTGTATTTCTATTGTACTTTTATTGTACTTTTTATACATACTTTACTACTTACATACATATAAACGTTTCTAAATACTAGATCTTTGGTTTCTGCTATAATGTAGCTAGTCAAGTCTGTAGTCTATTGTATAGCTTAGTCTATAGTCTAGTGTATAGCCTAGTCTATAGTCTAGTCTATAGTCAAGTCTATAGTCTAGTCCAGTCTATGGTGTGTAGTCTATAGTCCAGTCTATATTAGAGTCTATAGTCTAGTTTATAGCTTAGTCTAGTATATAGTCTAGTCTACAGTCTAGTCTATATTCTATTCTATAGTCTAGTCTTTAGTCTTGTCTATAGTCTAGTCTATAGTCTAGTGTATAGTCTAGTTTATAGTCTAGTATATAGTTTAGTATATAGTCTAGTATATAGTCTAGTATATAGTCTAGTATATAGTTTAGTATATAGTCTAGTATATAGTCTAGTATATAGTCCAGTCTATAGTCTAGTATATAGTCTAGTATATAGTCTAGTCTATAGTCTTGTCTATAGTCTAGTCTATAATCTAGTCTATAGTCTAGTCTAGTCTATAGTCTAGTCTAGTCTATAGTCTAGTCTAGTCTATAGTCTAGTCTATCGTCTAGTCTATAGTCTAGTCTATAGTGTAGTCTATAGTCTAGTCTACAGTCTAGTCTATAGTCTAGTCTTTAGTCTTGTCTATAGTCTAGTCTATAGTCCAGTATAGAGTCTAGTTTAGAGTCGAGTATATAGTCTAGTATATAGTCTAGTCTATAGTCTAGTCTATAGTCTAGTCTATCTAGTCTATAGTCTAGTCTATAGTCTAGTGTATAGTCTAGTTATAGTCTAGTCTATAGTCTAGTCTATAGTCTAGTCTATAGTCTAGTCTATAGTCTAGTCTATAGTCTAGTCTATAGTCTAGTCTATAGTCTAGTCTATAGTCTAGTCTATAGTCTAGTCTATAGTCTAGTCTATAGTCTAGTCTATAGTCTAGTCTATAGTCTAGTCTATAGTCTAGTCTATAGTCTAGTCTATAGTCTAGTCTATAGTCTAGTCTATAGTCTAGTCTATAGTCTAGTCTATAGTCTAGTCTATAGTCTAGTCTATAGTCTAGTCTATAGTCTAGTCTATAGTCTAGTCTATAGTCTAGTCTATAGTCTAGTCTATAGTCTAGTCTATAGTCTAGTCTATAGTCTAGTCTATAGTCTAGTCTATAGTCTAGTCTATAGTCTAGTCTATAGTCTAGTCTATAGTCTAGTCTATAGTCTAGTCTATAGTCTAGTCTATATCTATATCTAGTCTAGTCTATAGTCTAGTCTATAATCTAGTCTATAGTCTAGTCTATAGTCTAGTCTATAGTCTAGTCTATAGTCTAGTCTATAGTCTAGTCTATAGTCTAGTCTATAGTCTAGTCTATAGTCTAGTCTATAGTCTAGTCTATTGTCTAGTCTATTGTCTAGTCTATAGTCTAGTCTATAGTCTAGTCTATTGTCTAGTCTATAGTCTAGTTTATAGTCTAGTCTATAGTCTAGTCTATAGTCTAGTCTATAGTCTAGTCTATAGTCTAGTCTATAGTCTAGTCTATAGTCTAGTCTATAGTCTAGTCTATAGTCTAGTCTATAGTCTAGTCTATAGTCTAGTCTATAGTCTAGTCTATAGTCTAGTCTATAGTCTAGTCTATAGTCTAGTCTATAGTCTAGTCTGTAGTCTAGTCTATAGTCTAGTCTATAGTCTAGTCTATAGTCTAGTCTTTAGTCTAGTCTTTAGTCTAGTATATAGTCTAGTCTATAGTTTAGTCTACATTCTATATAACATTTTTTAAGAAACATTTCCTGTATTCTTTGAAAAGATCGATATAACAGTTTTTTTATGAAAACTTTAAAAATGAGCTTTCTATTATTTTTCATTAATAAGTTGTTTTTCTTTTTTAAATTTTTTTAATTACATATTAATTACATACAGTGGACGTCCACTAGTACGAATTATATAGTGTCAGGCCCTTTCGTAATACCGAAAAATTCGTATTATTGAACAACACATTTTGTATGTTTAAATTCAAATAATACACATAAAATATTGGATTTTATTTATTTTTGTTTTATTTTTCATGAAAAATTACATAACGGAACAAAATATAATAAATGTGTATTATTTTAAATAAATTTCTTGTACATAAACAGGCATAAAAGGGACATATTTACGTATATGAATTGTTAATTTTGAAAGTATCGTGAGTCCAATGGTTGATGAATGAGATATATGTAGAAGGTTTTAAATTTTAATGTTTTTAAAAAGATGTGTGCCAAAGACAATTTGCAATTTACATATGCGTTCTAAAATGTATAAAAATGTTCAGATTACATAAAACTTTTATTAGAAACTTGAATGGAATATACCACAATTCTCTAATTTATAATTTTCTCTTAAAATTAGAATAGTTATCCTTAAACCCATTGTTTGGAATGTGGAGTCACACTACTTTCAAAATTAACAGTTCATACATACATATGTATATAAATATCATTTTACTTATTAAAAAATCCATCATTTATTATCGATGTTTATTACATTGTAAAATGATTCTTACAGCTTTTTCAATAACAGCACTTTTGAGGCTTCAATATTGTTCTCAGCAGAGTTATTGTCGGGAACTAATAAAATACTTTCCTCATTGGCGTTATCATCCAATTTAATTCTTCTCTTGGGTCATCAAAATTCCAATAAAATAAATTAATAACACTAAATAATTGTTGATTTGTAAATATACATGCAGTAAATTGTGTGTATAGGATTTTTAAAAATACAAAACACTTGTAATAAATACAAAAAAACTTCAAAATTACTGAGCTTAAGGTGAATGATACCGAAATAATAAAATAAAAACATAATAAAAACTTCATTCATACGTAAATAAAAGCAAAATTCCCATAAAAAATGCGCTATTCGTACTATCGAACAGAAAAAATTGTGACTTTATTCGTACTATAGAGTAGACAATGCAACAATTTTGCCATTCGTATTATTGGATATTCGTAATAAAGAGTATACGTACTATTGGACGTCCACTGTATTAATAAAATATACTTTTTTACAATTTTATGTAATAAATAATAAAAAAACATTTCACGTGGTCTTAATCTTTATTGAAATTTAAAAACAATTCTATAATCATAAGAAACACATTTGGTAAAACACACACAAAATATCTACATTGTAGATTCTACAACCTTGGAGATAATTTTGCCCACAAAATAAAAACAAACAAAAAATATAAAAGGAAATAAAAATCTCTACAACAAATCCCATTAGACGGACACAGGTAGTATAAGAACCAATGTAAAAAAGAAATGAACACTAGGAAAAAACTACACACTAATGGGAAAATTATACACATTTTCCTAAAAGAAGAAAAAAACGTGATAATTTTATGAAACATGATAAAGTCAACTTATAAGTGCTTTAATGCTGAGTATAGGGTAAAGGTAATATAATAATGTAATAAAAGTAAAATGAACAAAAGATAAGCACTGAAAGCATATACACACACACTCACTTCAACATACTGCACTCTCGCAACATTTACAATAATAACATTGTTGACATGACCAGAGAAAAAAGAAATGTTCTACTTTTTGGTTTTTGTTATGTTAAAAAAACAGCAACAACAAAATGTTTCAAGGTTTTAAAAGTTGTCTGTGTACTTAATTCAAAAAGCAAAGAACCACAACAACAACAGCAACAAATATTTACAAGAGAAGTACAAAAAAATCGCTACTTTGTTAAAAATGGGAACAGGCAAAAAGTGTTGTCAACAAAACATTTAAATAAAATTTGTTTCTAAAGAAAAAAACTGTTATACAGGACATTTTTTGTAGAAAAAATTACTGTTACACAGAACATTCCCACAGAAAAACTGTTATACAGATATTTGCCTTAAGAAAAATTAGATATAAAGAAGTAGGGTTCTATAAATCGACTTTCGAATAATCGAACAATCGACTTTTTGTCGAAAAAAGTCGAAAAGTCGAAGTCGACTATTTTGTTCCAAAAAAGTCGATAACTCGACTATCGTCTGTGAAAAAAGTCGAAAAGTCGACTTTGTGAATAAAAGTCGAAAAGTCTGAAAGTCGATAAGTCGAAAAAAGTCGAATAAAGTCGAAAAAAGTCGAAGAAAGTCGAAAAAAGTCGAGAAGTCGTAAAAAGTCGAAAAGTCGGGAAAAAGTCGAAAAATCGAAAATTGTAGAAGAAAGAAACAAGTCAAAATAGTCAAAAATTTTAAAAAAGTGGAAAAAAAGTCAAAAAACTCTAAAATAGTCGGAAAAAACTCGAAAAAAGTCAAAAAATAGTCGGAAAAAAGTAGAAAGAAGTCGAAAATAGTCAAAAAGTCGAAAAAATCGAAAAGTCGAAAAAAAGTCGGAAAAAGTCGAAAAAAGTCGAAAAAGTCGAAAAGTCAAAAAAAGTCGAAAAAAGTCGAAAAGTCGACTATTTATAAAATACTTATAGTCGAAAAGTCGACTTTTATTTAAATGAAAATAGTCGAAAAGTCGAAAAATCGACTTTTCATAAAATGCAAAAAGTCGAAAAGTCGACTTTTAACTAAATGAAAAAAGTCGAAAAGTCGACTTTTTGTTTCAACTATAGAACCCTATAAAGAAGATTTCTATAGAAAACCCGTAATACAAAACATTTTCAAAGGAAAAAACTATTTTGTATAATATTTCTATAGAAAAAAACTGTATACTAAGGAATTTCTATAGAAAAACTGCAATACTAAAAATTTAGATAAAACAACTGTTATTTACAAGATTTTTTTTAGAAAACACTGTTATACAGGATTTCTTCTTAAGAAAGGATAATTATACTAAAGATTTCTTTAAGAAAAAAATGGTACACCGAAAAATTGTCTACAAAAAAACTGTTACATCGAGGGTTTCTATAGGAAAAAACTGTCATAAAGAACGTTGAGTAAAGAAAAATATATATTTGAATGACAATTTTTTTAACATTTTAACCTAAAAAGTAAATAAAATAAACGCTTCATTAACCACACTCTTCTTTTTTTAACAGCAACAAATTCACATGTTTGGATACTTTTTTTTGTATTGTTATTAACACTCTCTGATATAAGGAGAACAACAACAATGAAATCAAATAAAACCCCACACTCAAGCAAATACAAAGTGTTATATTTTAAAAAATTAATACAAGTGTGAATGTATGTAGGTTTTTGCTAGACTAGTAGGAGATGGGAGAAAAAAGTGAATAGATAAAAATAATAACAGAGAAGAAAAAAAAATTGAAAATGAAAACAAATAAAGCACACATTTGTACCTACATACATAATAGACATATGGAAGTATAAATGTAAACGGGGAAGTGTATGTGGATATGTGTTAATAACGTTTTATTTATATTCTCAATCAGCTGTTTTTTGTGATCATTTTTATTTTATTGTTTGCCTCTTGTCGTCTTCTTCTTCTTCTTATTAATATTTATTGATATTATTATCTTGACGTTTATTTATTGTTGTTACGAAATAAATTATGTTGTTGTTGCTGTTGTAGCTATACAGCAACAAAGCTTTTCTAAAAAACCAACAACTTTGTAAAGAAAAAAAAGAATGATTTTGTGTTTTTTATTAATTAACTAAACACGTATTGAAAACTATTTGATATTGTTATTAGTTTGTTTTATTTATTTTTAAATAGTTAAAACGTAATTTAGTTTTATTTATTATAAAATGAAAAAAAAAGACAAGGAGAAATAATTGAAATAGCAACTAAAAAGTAAAGAAAAAAAAAACAGAAGCAACATAAAACGAAATAAACGAAAATAATGAAAAAATTGTAACGAAACATGTGCGCAACATAAATTTATGTTTGTGAATATATAAAAGCATAAATAACTGTATTTATATATAAATGACAACATGATTTTTTACATAGAATTCATGATTAGTTTTCGCCCTTCAAATCTTTCTAAACAAAAATTTTAAAGAACTACTGTTATCAAAACTTTTATGCAGAAAATGGTCTAAAGAAAGAAAACTGATAATATAATTAGGGAAATCTGTTTATACAGAGAAATACCCATTAGAAATCTCTTATACAGAAAAATTTCTATTTTTACAGAAAAAACTGTTATACAGACTGTTCTTTATATTAAAGACTGTTATACTGAAACTTACTTAAGGAAAATACTATAAAATAGAAAAAATTATACAGGAAAAACACTTAACAGAAGATTGAAAAAACTGTTATACAGACAAAAAACTTTCATACTGAAACCATTTCTAGCAAAAAAACTGTTATACAAAAGAAAACAGTTTCTACACTATTGTATAGAAACTTTTCTATATCAGAAACTGTTATACTGGAAATATATATGTAAAAACCTATTATACTGAAACTAATTAAGCAAAATACTGTAAAGTAGAACAAATTCTACAGGAAAAACAGTTATACCTACAGAATATTGAAAAAACTGTTATACAGATAAAAAAAAAACTTCCATACTGAAACATTTCTAGCAGGAAAACTGTTATACAAAAGAAAACAAGTTTTACACTATTTTTAGAAACTTTTCTATACCAGAAACTGTTATACTGGAAATAATACTGTTATACTGAAACTTTTCTACAGAATGAAACTGTTATGTGAAAAGTTTTATGTAGAATCTATTATACAAAACTGAACTGTAGAAAAATCGGTTATGCAAAGAAATTTCTATAGAAAAGAACTTTTATAAAGAAATTTTCTATAGAAAAAACTGTTATACAGTCTAGTTTTAGGCATAAAAACTGTAATATTTTGAAAAAATAACTGTTATACAAAAAATTTTAATAGAAAAACTGTTATACATAAGAATTCTATGAACAAATTGTTATAAAAAATTTTTTCTATAGAAAAAAAAACTGCTTAAAAAACTGTTATATAGAATATTGTTTTTGCAAAAAACTGTTATACAAATATTTAAAACTAAAAAAATTCTATAAGAAAACTGTTATAATGAATATTTTAATAGAACAAACTGTAATACAGAAGAATTCTATAAAAAAATCTTATACAAAATCGTTTCTATAGAAAATAACTGTTATACAAAATGCTCTCTGCTTAATAAACTGTTATACTGAAAACTTTCCTTACAAAAAAACTGTTATACTAAACTGTTATACAAAAGAATTCTATAGCAAATAACTGTTATACAAAATATTCTCTTCTTAAAAAACTGTTATACTGAAAATGTTCTTAAAAACTGTTATATAAAAACATTTCTATAGATATAACTGTTATACAAAATATTCTCTGCTTAAAAAACTGTTATACGGAATGCTTTCTTTAAAAAAGAACTGTTATACAAAAATTTAAACCGAAAAATTCCATAGGAAAACTGTTATATTGGAACATATTCCTGAAAAAACATATTCCTATAAAACTGTTACAAAAACATTTCTTTAGAAAATAACTGTTATACAATATATTCTTCTCTTAAAAACTGTTATACTGAATATTTTCTTTAAAAGAACTGTTATACAAGAATTTAAACCAAAGGGATTATATAGGAAAAGTGTTATACTGAAATTTTTAATAGAAAAAACTGTTATACAGAAGAATTGTACAAAAAATTCTTATACAAAATCTTTTGTATAGAAAATAACTGTTATACAAAATACTCTCTGCTTAAAAATTGATATACTGAATTTTTTTTTTTTACAAAAAAATGGTATACAAAAATTTAAACCGAATAAATTTTATAGAAAGTGTTATACTGAAATTTTTAATACAAAAAACTGTTATACAAAAACATTTCTATAGAAAATAAATGTTATACAAAATATTCTCTGTTTAAAGAACTGTTATACTGAAAATTTTCTTAAAAAACTGTTATACTAAACTGTTGCACCGAAAAAATTCTATAGAAAAAGTGTTATACTGACAATTTGAATAGAAAAAAAACTGTTATACAGATGAATTCTATAAAAAAAATTGTTATACCAAAACTTTTCCATAGAAAATAACTGTTATACAAAATATTCTCTCCTTAAAAAACTGTTATACTGTATATTTTCTTCAAAAAAAAACTGTTATACAAAAATGTATACCGAAAAATTCCATTCCAAAACTGTTATACTGAAAATTTGAATAGAAAAAACTGTTATACAAAAACTTTCCTTTATAAAATAACTGTTATACAAAATATTTCTATATAAAAACTCTTATAGTGGAACATATCCCTGAAAAAAAAAACTTTATATAAGAAAATTTCAATATTCAAAACTGTTATACTACATATTTATATAGAAAAATATCCATCTTTGCTTAATTCTGTTTCTAAACTTTGTATCTAAACATTTAACAAAGAAAAAAACGTAAAATTTTTATATAAATGGACTTAAGTAACCTCTTTCTGAACAAATTATTAATAAATTAAATTATGTCTATATGTTCGTAAATTTAAAATGAATAACATTAGTTACATACAATACTGCAAATAACGTTTATTTTCCCTCTGTCCCTCTTCTTTTTAACACAATTAAGAGAGAATGTTGAAAAAAAAAATCGTTGATTCATTGAAATGGAAAATTTTTTTATATTTTGGGTTCAACGAAAATAAGAGGAAAATTTTAATTGAATAATATACAAAAAAATAAATGCGTAAAGAAAAAAAATAACAACATTTATGTACATATATATGTGGGTCATCAAACGTAATCAAAATCATAATCAACTTTAATATAATGATAATAATAATAATGATGATGATGATCGCCATAAGCATCTTCATACGGAGTCAGCTAATAAGTAGTCATAGTAATTTTTGCAGTCATGCATAATTTGTTTGTGATTAGATCATATTGTGTTGGATTATTTTGTTGCTATTTGCAATTTTTCCGTAAATTAACCCATTTTGAACTGAACGATGAAGAAATGTTACTTTAAAACTGATTTAACGATCAGTATTTTGTTTATTAAGTTTTCTGTCATAAAATTAGAAGTCAAGTGCTTACATTACGCTGACTAAGTAATCTAACTTAGGGCCAATTGCCAGTTTAATGCCTTCAAGTAATGTATAGGGTAGTTAGCTTCAACTTAATGAGATTAATTTCAATTCCAACGGAATGAAAATGAGAATTTAAAGGTCACCCTATGATAAAAATCAAAAAATTTCTTATGATTTCATAATTTTCATAAACAAATACGTCATATATTTGTTTGGCATGAATCACATGTATGATTGTTGTTTTCTTTTGACTCAGTAAATATCTAACTACTCATACGTATTGATAGCGAAAATTTCCTATTTATAGTCTATGTTTAATTTAAAGAAAAATATATATTTTTTTATAACTAGAACTTTGTTCGATTTTTTTCTTCTATTTTATATAAAAGTGCAGCAAATAATAATAAATTAAAATAGGCAAATGTATTTAAAAAGTTGATTCCCAGTAGATACTTTGACATTTAAAACTCAAGGTTTTTAAAAAGCTTTCTTTAAACATAAGAAATTGCAATGTCATGTTGATATTAAGAAGAAGAA
>NW_023995843.1:67500-70320 GCF_015586225.1 Lucilia sericata
AAGGTAAACAAACAGTAACACTGACTGAAGACTCAGCAGGGAAAAGTTGTAGGAGCTTTAAAAGAATTAATTGTTTAATGGAAATTATTTATCTTTAGAATAGAGGACGATGCAAAATTTTCTTTTAATAGAAAACTTATTTAAAAAATTTATATATTTTTATACATTATCCATTTACATATAGGATTTTTTGTAAAATTTTCTGTGCAATTTGCCAAAATAATTAATTCTAACAAAGAGAAAATATTTAATATTAGTATTTTAAGTACGTCAACATGCTATAAATATAGTATTAAACATATCAAAGAAATTTATGTTAAACAAAATTTCTATTTAGCAATAGACGACTACAGTCTATATAAAGAAAGAAAGCCAACAAATCAAATAGAAAAAAAATCAATTCAAATTTATATACGAAACCAGAAACTTGTGCAAAAATATGACTATTTGTAATAATCAATTACAGTCATATTTATATTTATTATAAATATTTATTTGCAAATGGGTATTTTACATAAATTTCTAAGATACGATACATCGAAGGAATTGACACTTAGAAATAGTTATAGGCAAACAGGGTATGCATGTGTAGATCCAGTTTCAAGTGAAGTTTGTCCACTCTTAATCGCTGTCGCCTTGATTGTAATTACCTCCATTATTATTTGTGTATCTTGTTTTCCTTCAACTTTTACATATTAAATTCATAATAAAGCTCAATTATTGTAACAGAATGACTTGTTAAAATAGAAATATTCAATTCAAAATCGTAGACTCTTTAATCTGTTTTTGTGATTAGGGTTGGTTGGTTGTCTATACGTTTGAATAGTTAAAATCAGGCATGGGAAATTTAAATTTTCAAATTGTATTAATAACAAAAATAGTACTTTATAGGGACTATAGACTATAGTCTCTCTAGACTATACTAGACTAGACTATAGGTTAGACTATAGACTAGACTATAGACTAGAATATAGACTAGAATATAAATTAGACTATAGACTAGACTATAGACTAGACTATAGGCTAGACTATAGACTAGACTATAGACTAGACTATAGACTAGACTATAGACTAGACTATAGACTAGACTATAGACTAGACTATAGACTAGACTATAGACTAGACTATAGACTAGACTATAGACTAGACTATAGACTAGACTATAGACTAGACTATAGACTAGACTATAGACTAGACTATAGACTAGACTATAGACTAGACTATAGACTAGACTATAGACTAGACTATAGACTAGACTATAGACTAGACTATGGACTAGACTATGGACTAGACTATAGACTAGACTATAGACTATAGACTAGACTATAGACTAGACTATGGACTAGACTATAGACTAGACTATGGACTAGACTATGGACTAGACTATAGACTAGACTATGGACTATACTATAGACTAGACTATGGACTAGACTATAGACTAGACTATGGACTAGACTATAGACTAGACTATAGACTAGACTATAGACTAAACTATAGACTAGACTATAGACTAGACTATAGACTAGACTATAGACTAGAATATAGACTAGAATATAGACTAGACTATAAACTAGACTATAGACTAGACTATAGACTAGACTATAGACTAGACTATGACTAGACTAGACTAGACTATAGACTAGACTATAGACTAGACTATAGACTAGACTATAGACTAGACTATAGACTAGACTATAGACTAGAATAGACTAGACTATAGACTAGACTATAGACTAGACTAGACTATAGACCAGACTAGACTATAGACTAGACTATAGACTAGACTATAGACTAGACTATAGACTAGACTATAGACTAGACTATAGACTAGACTATAGACTAGACTATAGACTAGACTATAGACTAGACTATAGACTAGACTATAGACTAGACTATAGACTAGACTATAGACTAGACTATAGACTAGACTATAGACTAGACTATAGACTAGACTATAGACTAGACTATAGACTAGACTATAGACTAGACTATAGACTAGACTATAGACTAGACTATAGACTAGACTATAGACTAGACTATAGACTAGACTATAGACTAGACTATAGACTAGACTATAGACTAGACTATAGACTAGACTATAGACTAGACTAGACTATAGACTAGACTAGACTATAGACTAGACTAGACTAGACTATAGACTAGACTAGACTAGACTATAGACTAGACTAGACTAGACTATAGACTAGACTATTGACTAGACTATAGACTAGACTATAGACTAGACTATAGACTAGACTATAGACTAGACTAGACTAGACTATAGACTAGACTATAGACTAGACTATAGACTAGACTATAGACTAGACTTTAGACTAGACTATAGACTAGACTATAGACTAGACTAGACTTTAGACTAGACTATAGACTAGACTATAGACTAGACTATAGTCTATAGTCTAGACTATAGACTAGACTATAGACTAGACTATAGGCTAGACTATAAACTAGACTATATATTAGACTACTAAAAACTATAGACTAGACTAGTCCAAAGACTAGACTATATACAGTCAATAGACTTATCCTAAGTTTGTAAGTTAGAAAAAGTACTGAAAATGCCGTTGGGGTACCTTCATTTTTCGATATCAAAAAGTACCAAAGTATTAAATTTTCCATCCCTGCTTATAGTTGTAGTTCTAGTTGTTGTTATTGTTTCTGTCACAGTTGTTTCATGTTTTTTTGTTGTTGTAGTCGGTGGATGGATACAGAAAACAGCTGATTTGCGTTGTTAGAAAATATAAAACGATTTAATAATATATAAAAATAAAAAAAAATATATATTGTTGTTGACTGACGTTC
>NW_023995844.1:2500-79111 GCF_015586225.1 Lucilia sericata
GCGAGCGAGCGAGCGAGCGAGAGCGAGCGAGCGAGAGCGAGCGAGCGAGCGAGCGAGCGAGCGAGCGAGACGAGCGAGAGAGCGAGCGAGCGAGCGAGCGAGCGAGCGAGCGAGAGCGAGCGAGCGAGCGAGCGAGCGCGAGCGAGGAGAGCGAGAGAGCGATAGCGAGCGATCTATCTATCTATCTATCTATCTATCTATCTATCTATCTATCTATCTATCTATGATCTATATATATCTATCTATCTATCTATCTATCTATCTATCTATCTATCTCTCTATCATCTATATATATATATATATCTAACTATCTGAAATAATGGGCCCATTTCAAACATTTGTCCTTGGACCGAAAGTGTGACCTATAGATTGTGCACAAGGTTTACATGGATACTCAGAATGTGATTTTGTGCCGATTTGTATTATGTAAGGTGTATGACCAATATAATTATAAATATAAAGTTATTTTAATTATATGTTATGATAAAAATATAATGTTATTCTTAATAGTAATTATAAATGTATTATTATTATCTAGTTTAAATAATAAATAAAGAAAATTTTTTGAAAAATCAGAATGAAAAGAGTTTAATTCTTGGGAAATCTAAGCATTCAGAGGTAAGTTGGAAGGTGTGTTTCTACAGGTTTCTAAACTTCATTAGATACCAAAACGACCACTTTCTGAACACTTTCGTTCACGAAATTCGTAATTTTGATTAAATTATAGGTTTTAGGTTAAATCTGAGTCCATTTTTGGATTCGGAGTGGGTTTTCAACTGAAAGGTCTCAAAATTTTCCAATATTTCCTCTACATTTGTGGGTTTTGACTTGACTATTGAAAAAGAAATGTTAGCAAAGACAAGAACCTCACATATTCGAAAATTCTTGATGTGATATGAAATTTCGTGGGATATTTGGTTCAAAATTGTTGTGCTGAAATTTTATGAAATATTGGACCTAGCTCAATTCTGAATTCACCATAGATTTTAGTCTTAAATGACCAATTTCAGTTTCCCTCGGTTTTGAGGCACCGAAATAATAGTGTAAATTGTTCAAAATAAAATAATTTCGGGAATTTTGATGAAGCAATGGTCCTAGGTCCATTCTGAGTCCATTTTCGGATTCAGCATGGGAAAAATCCAGCCAGATTCGGCCAGTAGTTTTCGAGATTAAAGCAAACAAAATAATAAATTTAAAAGTTTGTTGAAGTATGGGTCCTAGGTCCAACATTCATCAAAATTTCTGATTTATTTCTTTTTGCTTCAAACTCGGGAACTACTGGACGAATTTGGCTGCAAACTCACCTTTCTGGTAAAAGCCCATGCTGAATCCAAAAATGGACTCAAAACGGACTTAGGTCCATTGCTTCATCGAAATTCCCGAAACACTTATAGAATTTCTACATAAAACTATTATGATAAAAATATATGAACTATTAAGCTACATTCACAATGATATTTTTTATACATTATTATTTTTTTATGTGTTTATTTATATATATATTAATTAAATTATACATATTCTAAACCCCCAATACTATTTATTTTAAAATAACAGTTCTTTCCTTTTTTATTTACAGCAATTGTGAATATTAACTACTGTGAATGATGCAATACATTTATTGTGAATACCAAAAGAGCAAACTGCCAAATTGACAGCTCCCTAGCAGAGAAAAGAAAAAAACAAAAAATACTACCAGACCACGGACAGACACACTTGTATTGTAAAAGAAACGAAGGAAAAAATAATGAAATTTTAACTTAAATTGGAAATTAATAAAACAAATCACACATTTGTAATGGAAACAACAGGTGACCAATAATATTAGCCATGGTGGCTATGATCACACCATTAAATTATGGCAGGCACATACCGGCAATTGTATACGCACGCTGCGTTTTGTGGAGACATCGGTAAGTACATAGCTGGAAAAAAGCCTAATATTGTTCATTAATAAGTAATTTTTGTCTCGATTGATCCCCAATAGCAAGTTAACGCCCTGGATCGCACTCCCGACAAAACCCGTTTAGCGGCTTGTGGGTATCAGTGCATACGTCTGTATGATTTGGAATCCACAACTAATGTGCCTGTCATCAACTTTGAAAGTGTTCAGAAGAACGTCACACGCTTGGGTTTCCAAGAAGATGGCAATTGGATGTTTACCGCTGGCGAAGATCATCGTGTACGCATATGGGATGTTGTCCGCCTCACCACATTGTTCACGGGTGTTTGATGTCAGGCACCGGTAAATGCCGCCTGTTTGCATCCGAATCAGGTGGAAATTGCCATGGGTGCTCAAAAGGTGGTGTGTCTATTTGTGGGATGTCAAGTCCGAGGTCCACGAACAGTTAATACCCGAAGTGGATGCCTCCATACAAGATGTGGCCATTTCACCCGATGGTCAGTATATGGCTGCCGTTAACAATAAAGGCAATTGTATATTTGGTCGCTAAGTTCCTCGCCAAATCAAAAAACTCACCACCTTACATCCCAAACTGAAAATAGCTGCTCACAAACGCTACGTTTGCGTTGTAAATTTAGTCCCGATTCTAGGCTTCTAGTGACCACATCCGGTGATGGTACGGCACGCATATGGAAAACAGATGATTTCACTATGTGGCGTGAATGTCCATCGATAACTATTGGGTGTGGGATGCGGCATTTAGTGCTGATTCAAAATACCTCTTTACGCCTCCAGTGATGGTATTGCTGTCTTGGAAGCTAGAGAAAAAAAATCCCGAACGTAAATACACTGGTCATACTAAAGCTATTACCGCTTTGTCCTTTAAAGATGAAATGTTACCGAATAACATCAAGCATTAACGTGGCGTGACAATTGGGGCCGTACCAGACGTAGGTCTGCCTTCATAAAACCACCGTGGATGTGTGGTGCATTTTGTACGTTCGTGGGTCGTAAGTTATCGATAAGTTGGGTGGAACATAAATACTTCAATTTGTTTTTGTTTGCTTAATTTTACTGCTAGTAACCGAAAAAGAACTATAGTTTATTTTATTTCTTTTTCAATTTTGTTTTCTTTAATGTTTTTTTAACTCTTAATTAAGACTTTTCTATATGAATAATTTTTATATATAAAAAGAAAAATAAGAAGAAATCAAGGACATGAAACCGATTTTGTAATTTTACATTTAATTATAAACAATGGAAACAAGAAAAACAAAAACAATATAATATTATAAGCCAATTACATTATTATATGAAATAATAAAAAATTAATTAAAACCACACACAAATAATATATCAAAAAGATTTCTATTAAAAAATGTGTGAGGTTAAGGGTAAGTATACAAGACTTCCACAAAATACAAAAATTGTACTTAATGCATCATTAACAGAGTTATAAGCTTATAACTCTTAGTAGCGTTTTGTCCATGTAATCGTAAGCCAGACGGGCCAAAGGTGCCTTTCATGTAGCCAAATTTCCAATCTATCATATGGACCAAACATCATTAAGATTCTTAAGTAGTTCTTGAGTTATAGACATTTAAAGAAAAAAAGGGTAGGGGGGAATGGGCGTAAAGTAAATATTGTTAATTTTACCGAGATCTATTCAATTTGAAAATCTAAAACACATCCATGTAAAAGCTCAATTCCTTAGCTTTCATATGAAACAAGTTTTATGAAAATATACCAAGCGGTTACTGAGATATAGGCGGTAAAACTTAACCTTGAAGTAGCAAAATATCGCCAAATCCGAATGTAGAAGGTTTGGTGTTTAGCTACATATCTCTGCTAATTTGAGAGATATTGCTACAAAATTTGGTTTATTGGTAAATTGAGAATTCGGGATTTCCACAAGCTATTAAATACTTAATTATGTCTATTAGAAACAGAGTTATAAGCTTTTTTACTTTAACTAGCATTTTTGGTCATGTAATCGTAAAGCCAGGCGGGCCAAAGGTTGCCCATCATGTAGCCAAATTTCCAATCTATCATATGGATCAACATTCATTCAAATAGCTTAAGTAGTTCCTGAGTTATAACCATTTAAAGAAAATAGTCTGCAAAAATCCACCTACTAACAAATTATGGGGACCTGGTGTTTTTCAAATTTTTGGAAATTTCATTTTTTCCATTTTTTGAGGTATAAGAGGAATTTTGGATTTTACTTAATATCTCCGCGGTCTTTGAAGCTAATGGAATAAAATTTGACCGGTAGGTAGATAATTAAATAAGGAATAATGTTTTGGAAAGAAAATGTTGCCACGCCCACTAATAAGTGGAAAAAATGGGCGTAAACTAAATATTCCTAATTTTAACAAAAACTATTTCAATTTGAAATGATCAAACACAACCATGTAAAAATTGAATTCCTTAGCTTTCATATGAAGTAAGTTTTATGAAAATATATCAAGCGGTTTCTAAGTTATAGGCGATGAAACTTAACCTTGAAGTGGCAAAATATCGCCAAATCCGAATGTAGAAGGTTTGGGATTTAGCTGCATATCTCTGCTAATTTAAGAGATATTGCTACAAAATTTGGTTTATTGATAAATTGAGAATTCAGGATTTCCACAAGCTATTAGATACTTAATTATGTCTATTAGAAACAGAGTTATAAGCTTTTTTACTTTAACTAGCATTTTGGTCATGTAATCGTAAAGCCAGGCGGGCCAAAGGTTGCCCATTATGTAGCCAAATTTCCAATCTATCATATGGATCAACATTCATTCAAATAGCTTAAGTAGTTCTTGAGTTATAGCCATTTAAAGAAAATGGTCTGCAAAAATCCACCTACTAACAAATTATGGGGACCTGGTGTTTTACAAATTTTTGGAAATTTCAATTTTTCCATTTTTGTGGTTGAAAATAACTTTTCGTTTTTGCTCAATATCTCAAGGAGTTTTGCAGATAATTAAGTTAAATTTGGCTTGTGGATAGCTTAGAGTATGAGGAATAGTTTTATAAAAAACAAAATAATGCCACGCCCATTTCACTATAGAAAAAGTGGGCGTTAAATAAAAATAGCTATTTGAACAGTTTTTATTTACTTTATTACAAAGTTGTCTTATGAAACACATAGTTAGAGACTTGAACATTAAATTGATGAAAATTTTACGCCAGTAGCTCAGTTTTCGAGATATAGGCCTGCAAACATTACTTTAAAATGGTCAAATATTGTTAGTTTTGTCCGCAAAAGGTTTTTAGATTTTCATTAATATTTCAACTATAGATGGAAATTTTTGAAAAATATTTGTTACATTTTAATAAAATGGAACTTTATAGATTATTTTATCATTAAGTTTTTGTTTACATAATTTAATTAAATCAGATATAAGCTGCTAAACTTTTTCACCGGTTTATAACAAACCCAAGCGGACCAAAGGTTATTCCTTCATTTAGATTCAAATAAAACTGCTGATTTCTTTTATAGTTTCTGTTCAGTGTGTAAAATTTTTAATAAATAAAGTTTAAAAACAAAAAATAAAACAAAATTTAAAATGACAAAGTTGCACAAATTAAAAATAACGAATTGACGTTTTTTTTTTAAAGAATAATTTCATATCTCTTACTAAAATAATATGCTGTTAATAGAACGTAGTAGTTTTTACCAAGAAATCATTATAAAAGATTTCCAACCATCATCATAGATAATTTAAAGAAATGCGTGGCATTTTATATACTTTATGTATTTTGTAAAATAAAAAAAAACTAAACATAAGGAATGTCTTTGGCCACAATTGATTCTTTAATTGGATCTGGATCATCGCCCAATTTATAGCCCACTATACAAGTTAGATCCACTGGATTTTGTGTGGGATTAAGCAGTAAAACTACTTGATTAATGGGAGCCGAAGGTCTAAATGGTTTACTAGGTGCCATGGCCACATCTGTGGGCGGTAGTAAACGCACTTTGCAGGGCTGTAACATAAACAATTAATTAATATTATAGTGACCACATTAAATATTTCTCTACCTTCTTAACACTAGCTTCAAATTGAAAATCTTTAACTGGCAATTTGGATTTATTTGTCACCGCCATAACAATAACCGATACATGTTCGCCTGGACGATCAGCTGTGAAATTGAGTGTGACTTGTATGTCATCATCGTCTAAAAGTAAACGTTGTCCCTCATCTAGTGGTGTAACCTCGTCTAAATCTATTGTAATCTCGGCTAATGGTTTTAAAGTTACTGCACTTGTAACTTCAGTATTACTCTTAGGCTCTATTTCCTCTTTAACATCTAATACTTTTTCTTTAATTTCCAAATTTTCCACTTTATTTTCTTTTCCATTTAAGTCCTTAAAATCAGTCGTTAATTCATCTAAAATTGCTATGGTTTTATAATCTTCTTGAGTTTTTAAATTAGATTTGCTTTTATTATCTGCCACTTTAGCGGCGAGTAGTGATGTTTGTATTTTATCTTTAGCCATATCATTTAAAGTTAATTTTTCAGTTTCTCTGCAATTGTTAAACAAAATTAGTTAACATTTTTTAAGTCACAAACAATAAAAACTTACTTTTTGAAGGATAATAAGCGTTGTTCCTCCTTTAAACTCTGCTTAAACATTTCCTCACTTAATTTATCAATTTCTTTTAATTCCTTAAAACCCTGCGATTTTTTCTCTCTCTCCCTTACCATTCGTAACTGCTGTGGCTGCTAACTCCTTCGTTCCACTTTCAAATACACTAATGGGTTCTAATAAATCTAAATTGCCTAATAAATCCGAAGGATGATGCGGTTTATTATTAGTTAATGTATTATCATTAATGCTGCCAAAAATTTCACTTAATTCGTCTAATGTAGTATTATTAGCACTTGCAGGTTTGCTGCTATTGGTCGTCATTGTTGGTTTGGTATCTTGACTGGAAGTATTTATGGAGCCACCCAGTAGTTCTGAGAGTAAATCGGTGTTGACGGTAGTTGCAGTTGTTGTCTTTACAGTTAAAGCATCGAGGGGTTTTGTTAATTGCAATTCATTTTCGAAAAGTTCTTTATATCGTTGTATTACAACCATTAGAAGGTCTTTAGTGTTTAAGACATCCTCTGAAAATAAATTATGATTATGTGAAAGGTAATTTTTCAAAAATTAAGCAAATACTTAAGAAGTTTGGTTCTATGCAAAACTTTTACTTAATTTCAGTTCCAATTCAGATTGAGTTCAGTTCTAGTATAAATCTAGTTCACACATTTCCACATTTGTTCTAATTTAGTTTTATTTTAGTCCAGTTTCTTACAGATCAAGTTCAGTTCTAGTTTAATTGTATTTCAGGTCTAGCTCATGGCTCAAATTATGGCATACGATATCGATCGAAATCTCCACTTAGATTCTTTTGAGATTTCGATCGATATCGTATGCCGTAAATTGGGCCCTGTCCTACATCAGTTCTACTTCAATTTTAGTTTAGTTTAAGTTCAGTTTTACTTAGTTTTTAATTTAATAACTAATTCAGTTCAGTTTTAGTTCAGTTCTAGTTCAGATCTAGTTCATTTCTAGTTCAATTCTAGTTCAGTTCTAGTTCAGTTCTAGATTAGTTCTAGTTGAGTTCTATTTCAGTTCTAGTTCAGTTCTAGTTCAGTTATAGTTCAGTTATAGTTCAGTTATAGTTCAGTTCTAGTTCAGTTCTAGTTCAGTTATAGTTCAGTTATAGTTCAGTTCTAGTTCAGTTCTAGTTCAGTTTTATTTCAGTTCTAGTTCAGTTCCAGCTCAGTTCGCGTTCAGTTCCAGCTCAGTTCGCGTTCAATTCTAGTTCAGTTCTAGTTTACTTCTAGTTCAGTTCTAGTTCGGTTTTAGTTCAGTTCTAGTTCAATTCTAGTTCAGTTCTAGTTCAGTTCTAGTTCAGTTATAGTTCAGTTCTAGTTTAGTTCTAGTCCAGTCCTAGTTCAGTTCTATTTCAGTTCTAGTTCAGTTCTGGTTCAGTTCTAGATTAGTTCTAGTTCAGTTCTAGATCATTTCTAGTTCATTTCTAGTTCATTTCTAGTTCAGTTATAGTTCAGTTCTAGTTCAGTTTTAGTTCAGTTCTAGTTCAATTCTAGTTCAGTTCTAGTTAAGTTCAGTTTTAGTTCAGTTCTAGTTCAGTTCTATTTCAGTTCTAGTTCATTTCTAGTTCACTTCTAGTTCATTTATAGTTCATTTATAGTTCATTTCTAGTTCAGTTCTAGTTCAGTTCTAGTTCAATTCTAGTTCAGTTCTAGTTCAGTTCAGTCCTAGTTCAGTTCTAGTTAAGTTCAGTTCAGGTCTAGTTCAGTTCTAGTTCAGTTCTAGTTCAGTTCTAGTTCAGTTCTAGTTCAGTCCTAGTTCAGTTCTAGTTCAGTTCTAGTTCAGTTCTAGTTCAGTTCTAGTTCAGTTCTAGTTCAGTTCGAGTTCAGTTCTAGTTGAGTTCTAGTTCAGTTCTAGTTCAGTTCTAGTTCAGTTCTAGTTCAGTTCTAGTTCAGTTCTAGTTCAGTTCTAGTTCAGTTCTAGTTCAGTTCTAGTTCAGTTCTAGTTCAGTTCTAGTTCAGTTCTAGTTCAGTTCTAGTTCAGTTCTAGTTCAGTTCTAGTTCAAGTTCAGTTCTAGTTTAGTTCAAGTTCAGTTCAAGTTCAGTTCTAGTTCAATTCTAGATCAGTTCTAGTTCAGTTCTAGATCAGTTCTAGTTCAGTTCTAATTTAGTTCTAGTTCAGCTGTAGGTCAATGCTAGTTCGGGTCTATTTCTGTTTTAATTTGTGCTTGTAAACTTTAAGTTCAGTTCTAATTCTGTTGTAGTTAATTTCTAGTTCAGTTCTAGTTCCTTAACAAGATTATTTTAAAAACTTTTTTCACACTCACCCAAAAATTCCGGTTCTCCATCGCCCAAGAAATCCGGCCATCTCGCCATTTGCTCATTATGACTTTTACACGTATTATACAACTCCTGCATAATGTCCCTGCTATCTTCTCCAGGGGTATCTGAGCTATAGGAATTTAACATTTCATCCAGGACCTCCATCGTACTATCTATCTTCTTCAATTCACTTTTAAGATGACAAATGAATTCCGTACGTCTGGCCTCTTGATTAAAACGATGCTTAATCAGCAAATTGGCTTTTTTCCAATTCTCCTCTCCTCCCTGTTTCAATAGTTTGGCCACTAACTCATCATCCTTGCCCAGAAAGCTGGAACGTTGTTCGCGAACATTTGTTAAAGCGGGTGAATTGGAATTGTTGGTTGTTGGTCCATGAGCAAAATTGACTTGTCTTTTCAGATTATCATAGGCTTCTTGAATTTTTGTTTTATCCTGATGTTCTACCGTCCACAGCATAAGACATTCCATTATACGTTTCTTCGTGTCAACCGGAGCCGGTGGACCAGCATGTTTATCCAAAACTAAAGCAATTAGTTCATTGAGAAAAGTAAATTTAGCAGTCTTTTTTTGAAATTCTAAACCTCCCTTCGACATGCATTCCTCTAAAAGCTGTTAAGATAACAAAATATTGTTACCGATAAAAATTAAAAACAAAGAATTTTTAACCCCCAACTTACCCCTATAGCTCTTGCTGCCTCTGTGGTATTATTGGAATGCATTTTTTTAACAATTAATTCGTGAGCTTTGGTCACTAAATCGCTATTACTTTGTACCATCATACAAAACATTTGAACAGCTAAATTATCCACCTCCAGCTTGGCAGGATTGGTGACCCTCTCTATTAATGCGATTTAAATTTTATTATTTCGGGGATTTACCAGATTTTTTAAAATTTACTAATTGTATTTTACATTTTTTACAACTTACCCAACATTTCCTGCAATATATTTTCATCTGTAGTCATTTTTTGGACAATTTGTGGGAGCTTTGCACTATTTTAATAAGTTTTCCTACAATTTTTTTCGCAAATAAAAAGTTTTTCTTTCTTTGCGTTTTTCTTTCCTTTTTCATTCACAATAGTATAAGTAAAGAATAAAAGCTACCAGACTGTTCAATTTAATTAAAATTAAACTAATTAAGTGGCGGTTCACACAGGTAAACTTTTTTTGGGAAACTTTTGATTTTGTGTGTGAGAGAAAGAGATGGTTGATATTTCTTTCTCTCACACACAAAATCAAAAGTTTCCCAATGAAAGTTTACCTGTGTGAACCGGCACTAATTAATGTTTATTTAATAAAAATATTTAAGTTAGAGATATTTGTAAGAAAAATTGTTAAAAAGCTAATAATAATGCTAATAGACTAACATTTTTTGTTAAATTCCCTACAAGAAATGTATGACCGAAACTAACACATACAAATGATTTCACTAACACTCTTGCAACATTTTTTTATAAAATTGCTAAAAAAAATAGTTAATGGATAATTCCATCAATAATGACAGTCAAATGACCGGTAAAATGACTGTTGATGTACCCAATGTGTGGTAAAGGGTTTCATTTGCATATGAAAGAGTGAAACAACTACATTTGACTGTACTGTGTTTTAGAGTTATATTTTTCGACGTTATAAATTATTATTTCTGTAAAAGCCAAAGATCAAGAAGCGAAAAATTTTAAAAACAAGTCTAAATTATTGAAAATAAAGAGAATTATTATAAACAGAATTTAAAAATAGTGCAGGAAGTGGAGCTGAAGATAAACACTTCGGAGTTTAATCAATCTATGGTAACATGATTACTTACTTTTAATTTTTATATTTCGATATTCATATGTATTTCTTACAGACAACTTATTTCCACAAATTAAAAGGAGCATCAGCGGATTTAAGATCCTGCGAGGTATGTAAAATGGTGAAATGATTGTTAATTTATGTACATGCTTATTATATTAATAAATTAACAAATATATATCTTAAAATATTAATAAATTGTGTTTTATTATAAATTGGTATAGCCGTCACATTTGACGGATATATTCATCACATATGATTAGTCAACAATGACCGATAAATACATCATTTTTAATTGTTAACTGTGATAGATATATCCATCAAGCATGATCAGTCAATCCTGACTAATATTTATGTCATCCTTGGTTAGTAAACAAGCAAAAGAGTGAGGAGCTCAAATATATGTTTTAAAGTCGATGAATTCATAAGTGCAAGGGAGAAGAAAAATCACATGTACACAAATGTTTCCATCACTTTTGTCCATTTGCCTTAAGAAACTGATAGAAACTTTGCTTTACGCTGTGATAGAAATAATACATCAGTAGTGCCAGTCAAATGACCTATCAAATGACTGTCACTGTTCTTGTAGGGTTATAATTATTTTTATGTATTATAAAACATTTTAAAAAACGCTTTAATTGTTAAGAAAAAACAAAGATATGGCAACCTTATATTAAGTATTTTTTTAGTTTTCTTTGTGTTTGTCATTCTCAACATTTTACTAATCGATGTTTTTTAGCAAAATTTTTCACTTTTTCCAGTGAAAATTTAATTTTGCATTTGTTTCCGGGAAATTTTGTAAAAAATCAACTATATATGTGATCTATAAGTGCAATATTATAAAAATAACAACAAATAAATTAAATTACGGTAGAAATGGGAGCATTTACCAGCCGTCAAAATGGAGCCATTGAGGAGGCTGAACAGATGCCAACAACCACGCCTACAAATATCCTCCGCGTTCGGGCAACTTTTTGGCAGCCACTTTATAATGGGGCGGTGAACGTTTCGACACACCTCAACCGGAATCATATCTTTTCGGTGAAAATGCCGACCTTAACTTTTTGGGCAATCGCCCGACTGCATTTCTTATCCCCCACCCCAAGCCAATGAACCCACAAAGACTTTAAAAAGTTTGGTCAACATACGTAAAGAGTCGGTACGTTTTGTTAAGGTACCCAAAGAAAAACAAGCCGATGATCAGGCTGATGGTAATTATTTGACTGCAGTAGCGGGTGAAGAACAAAATCCTCCACCGTGTTTGTACAACATTGAGTTTACTTTTGACTCGGATGCCAAGTGCGCTATCACCATTTATTACTTCTGCAGTGAAGAAGTTAGTCCAAGTGGTGTGACTCTAACACCACGTGATGGTTTGACCTCGGAGAACTTATCACTTTGATAAGGAATTAATCAATACTTTTCCCAACCAACTCATGTTTTCAATCCTCAACTAATACCAGAAGATGACTTGATCTATATCCCGGCAAGGAACAATATCCTGTGGCCATACACTGTGTGGTCGAGGAGGGCAATGAGGAATGTCGTCAGTCTCATACAACAATTTGTGTTATTGATCATCATCCTGAAAGCAATAGTTATGTTTTAAGAGCCTTGAACAGAAAATATTTGTTGATGGCTTGTGCTATTTGCTGCAGGAGATTTATGGTATAGAAAACAAGGTAAGTTTTATTTATTTCTGACGAGATTTGCCATTGAAAACAATCTTGAATATTTTAGGCCATTAACAAAAGTTCTATTGATGAAGACTTGGATGATCATGGCAGTGAATGTGTCATCTGTATGAGTGAAACCCGTGATACTCTCATCTTGCCATGTCGTCACTTGTGTTTGTGTTATTCATGCGCAGATTCTCTGCGCTATCAAGCCAACTGTTGTCCCATATGTCGGGCACCATTTCGCGCTCTTCTCCAAATAAGAGCTGTACAAAAGGGTGTTAATAATCATGTTTTACATCAAAATACTCCCCACTTCAGCTGCCGGAGAACCTTTGGCGTGTGAACATCAAGTACCGCCAGGTTTTATACCAGTTTCCCTTGATTGAGGCCTTAAATGGTCCTCCACAATATGTGGGCACTCGTCGTGGTGTAGGAGATGGCAACGATATGATTGATGGCGGCAATGGAGGCTCTGTGGTTAATGGTGCTCAACCGAACATCACAAAGCCACTTCTCCCTACAAGCCCACAAGTCAAAGACGATCTAAGGGCAAGAAAAATGCTTCTACATCGACTAACTCCAATGAAATGGCTACCATGACCAATAGCAATTCATCTTCGAATGGCGGTGCGGCCACACAAGGAAAAGATAATTCCGATGAATCGGGTACCGAGGTGAAAGTCCTAGATAAACGTGCTTCACAAGATAAGCTTCAAATTGTCAATGAACGCCACAGTTTAAAAGTACCCAAATCTCATAAAAGGCATTCCAAAACCACAACTGCAAATCCGGAAATGACTTCCACTGCTACTAATACCCATGATGAGGGTGACGATGATAGTGAAAATGAAAAGTTATCACCTTTACTCTCACCTGGCAGCAAATGTAAGCCCATACCGCCACAGTTGGCAAAATCTCTGACTGGTTCAGAATTGGATAATGAAGCTGAAGATGATGATCAAAATAGCATGTTGTCAGAGCCCATGGTTGAGTTTAAGCCCAAGAAAAGTACTTCTTTTAAGAAGCACAAAAAGGCTATAGATAATAAATCAGACAAAATAACCAGTCCTATTGAGACTACTACAACATTGGCTCCCGGTGTTATACCTCCGCCACCCTCGGCAGTTGTCAATGAAGATTCTGATTATTATACACCGGAAGATCCACAAAAATTCCATTTTAAGCCCATTGTGTCCCGATAAAGCTAAAACTCTTACCAGTGCTGGTGAAAATTAAAGAACTCTTTGGTAAAAAGAATCTTCACAAGAATCAACGTCAGTGGGTAATATTGTTGGTTCTGGTGGCACGGGACTCTCCACTACAGCCTGCTCTACAGGCGCAGTTGACTTAAAAGGCAACAATGTCAGCTCTCTACCAGGTAATTTCTACTTTTTATACCCCCACTAAGATCCAAGCTAATATTTTCTTTTTCAATTCCTCAGATATGTTAGATAGCCCTGTCAGTGCTACTTCTGCCTCCACTCGCAGTTCCAGTGACAGTTATTCGTCTAGCTCGTCCACCAAACAACTTTTAAGTTCAAATCCCAATACCGCAGCTGCGGCTAATATCATAGTGGATGATAAAACATCTTTACAAAATGCCGTTAATGTTTAGATTTTTAACTTGATAAGTTTTATGTCCCTATTTTAATGTTATTATTATGCATCTCTAAATGTTTAAATTTATTCATTTATAGTAAAAATTTATATTTTATTTTTTAGGTATTTTTTTTTTTTTTTAATTATTTACTTCATTGTTTGGTTTTAATTGGCGAGGGTAGTATATTTTTTAATTTTTCTTATTTAAAAATTATGTTTGTGTAGTTTTTAAATATATCATATATACTTACGTATTCATAAATAAATAAAAGTAAAAGAAGTTTTAATAAACTTCTCAATATTCAATAAATTACAATGACATATTTACAAAATATTAAATGGACTTAATAAAAAAAGTATTTAAATCAATATTCTCAAGAAACAGTGTTTTCTTCTCACTTCTAGATAAGTTTAGTTGTAATTCAGTTTTGTTTAGTTCTATTTCGGTTCCGATTCGGTTCTGGTTCTGGTTAAGTTTCAGTTCTAGTTCAGTTATATGTAGTTCTAGTTCACTTCTACTTCAGTTCCAGCTAAGTTCTAGTTTGATTCTAGATTAGTTCTTGTTCAGTTTAGTTTTTTTCGGGTTAGTTCAGTTCTTATTTGTTTCCAGATTTGTTCCATTTCAATTCTTGTTAAGTTCTGATTCAATTCTAGTTCAATTCCATTTCAGTTATACTACAGTTCGAGTTTATTTCTAGTTAAACTTTTCTATATTTTTGCAAAAAATTCGACAAAAATTTCTAGAAAATAACTCGAAAAATTTGAAAATACTATAAAATTTCGAAAACATCATAAAAACATTTTTTTACCACAAAAAAAAAAAAACAAACAATTATGATTTAACACTTATTTTTTTGTGTTTGTAAGCGTGTACATAAACACCATCAATTATTTAGGTTTTAGTAAAATAAATAACTTCAAAAATAAATTCTTAAAGATTTAAAAGAAGCGAGTATACTATTACAAATAGCATTTAATTTAAAAAACAAATATTTTGTGAAATAAACAATTACTGATTTATAATCATTATTAGATGCAAATTAACTACTTGTATGATCATCATCATTATTATTGTTGTTACTGCTATTATTGTTGTTGTTGTTATCATTATCATTATGATTATTAATATTATCACCCGTTGTTGTATTATTACTACTATCATCGTTTTGTGTATTTTGTTGTGAATTATTTTCATTAGAATTTTGTTGAGTTGAATTTGAGTTATTACGTTCTCGATTGCGTAATGAGTGAATACAAGCCAACATACGTATCATGAATGCTGCGGGCACGGTAATGGTGTCTTTGGTTTGTTCCAACATAATGGCATTACGTTCCATTAACTAAAAAAAGAATTTATTAATTAAATTATTATAAAATACATACATTCTCTTTAAAGTCTTACAATTTCTGCTGCCTCTTCATCAAATCCTTTCTCTTGCAAGACGGGAGCCCAGATTTTGACATCATAATCTATACCTGAACTGGCCAAATAAGGCAATTCTGGATGCGGCTGCAGACAATTGACAACATGTTGATCGGCCTGCATTAACATCACCAATTTGCCAGTGCGTCTATCCCAGGTGAATATGTGACCACAATCTGAGCCACACATTACATAGTTATGCCCCAAAATGTAGCCTCTTTGATCATGGTGCGGGCATTACGATGACCAGTATATTTCATGCGTAAATAATCATAGACAATTTCTCTAGTTTCCATTTCTAATCCGCCAGTTCCTTATTTAGTGAAGCAGCATCTACTTGAAATTGTGCAGATCGAGGACTTTGAGTTTCGCATTCAGTTGAAAGTTTCAAAACATTTCAACATCTTCAGAAGTGGGGGCCAGATTTGTCGAGCCGTATCATTAGCTGAAGTCTGTTCTCTGTTAGCTATTAAGCCATTGGCTGCAGCTCGTCGCCAAGCTGCTATTGAAGTGGACGGGCGTGAATCTATAAAACAATATCGGGTGTAGCAATTTTGGTCGAAAATTTTAATTAAATTTTCTATAGAAATTTGTTTAGTTCAGTTTAACTTCTGTTCAGTCCAGTTCAGTTCTAGTTAGACTTCCAGTTCAGTTCTAGTTCAGTTCTAGTTATACTTCCAGTTCAGTTCTAGTTCAGTTCTAGTTCAGTTCTAGTTCAGTTCTAGTTCAGTTCTAGTTCAGTTCTAGTTCAGTTCTAGTTCAGTTCTAGTTCAGTTCTAGTTCAGTTCTAGTTCAGTTCTAGTTCAGTTCTAGTTCAGTTCTAGTTCAGTTCTAGTTCAGTTCTAGTTCAGTTCTAGTTCAGTTCTAGTTCAGTTCTAGTTCAGTTCTAGTTCAGTTCTAGTTTAGTTCTAGTTCAGTTCTAGTTCAGTTCTAGTTCAATTCTAGTTCAGTTCTAGTTCAGTTCTAGTTCAGTTCTAGTTCAGTTCTAGTTCAGTTCTAGTTCAATTCTAGTTCAGTTCTAGTTCAGTTCTAGTTCAGTTCTAGTTCAGTTCTAGTTCAGTTCTAGTTCAGTTCTAGTTCAGTTCTCGTTCAGTTCTAGTTCAGTTCTAGCTCAGTTCTAGTTCAGTTATAGTTCAGTTATAGTTCAGTTCTGCATTCGAAAATTTTAATAAAATCGGAATTCTACCTTCACTAGTGGTTTCTGTGCCAACCACTGAAGCTTCGGCAGCAGCTGCTGCCGCTTGATTTTCTCTGGCCTCTTGTATTTGATTTGTTATGCCCATACGTGTTCGAGGATCGTTTAGCATACGAGATATCACCTCTGTCATGCGACTCATTATATTGGGCTGCAATTGAGGTCTTACTTGTCCTACATCTACCCTACCATTCGCCTCCCTTTCAGGTCTAGCATCTGGTCCAGTATCCGACCAATCGCCTCTCAAACGTAATCGCCTCGTAACTTGTTCTGCAGTCATTGCAGGCGGCGGAGAATTTCCACGATTTGCCACATAACGACCCTTAGACAAATCATCAACATTAATTCCCTCATGTTTCAGGTCAAATAAATATAAATATTCCGAGGAATAAGAGACCAAAAGTTCGGTTTCTTCGGGACTATAACGTATGCAAGTTATTCGATACTGACGACTACTAGGCAGTGGTATAGGATAAGCTTTAACCGGCCTGGTGTGCTTATCAGCGGTGGCTATTGAGCTATCATTAAAATCAATTACAGATAAATAACGTCGATCGTATATGCGTACAATAGCATCTGAACTTCCCACCGCCAAATAATTTGAACTAATTGGCGACAAATCGATGGCATTAACCGCAGTGGGGCTTAAAATCAATATGTTATCTTTGCAACAGGTTTTATGACAACCCGATATTTGTCTCAAGTCAAAGAGCCTTACAGTGCCATCCTCACCACAACTCATAAACGAACGCGGTTCATTAGGCATCGTCAAGACCTCATAAGTTGTGGCACTTTTATGACAATTAAAATAATGAACAGTCGATTCAGCATCAGGACTTCTCTCATAAACTGGTGCTCCATTTTCCATACCATTAAAATGGGATTTCGATCGCTTCAGATAGGGAGCCATTAATTCAGTATACAAAACGATGCCATCTCCCGAACATGAAACTATTGCTTGATCATTTGACTGTGGCATAAAACGTGCACTAAATATATTAGCCCGATGTGCTGTTTTACATTTCAACAGAACTTCTTGATTATTGGGATTTGTTACGGCTATAAATTGATCATCGGAACCCGATAGCAAATATTCGCCCGTACTATTCCAATGTATGGTATTGACACAACCAGAATGTACGGGCAGACGGCATAAAAGTCCCAAACGTTGTACGTAATCGAGGGAATCTTTGGTGCTAGCAATTAAATTGCGTTGTGTAAGGCGTGGTTCAATATAATCTCTTTGTAAAACGCTGCGAAACACGCTATTCCGAGAATGCATGTCACGCGGCATTGCCACCACTGTTAATTGTTGATTTCAATAGCTGAAATTGAAATTGAGAAAAGTGGACAATATTAGAACTTTTTATGTATTCACTCCGAATCAAAGTAAATCTTAAAGAAAAGTTCACTTTGAATCGGAGTTATATTACTTAAAGGAAACATAAAGGAAAATTTACTGAATTTGTTAAAAATGATTTCAAAACATATTTTTACATTTCTAAATGCATTTAAATTTTATATTAACAATTCAGTGTTCTTTTTTAATCACAATTTTATATAGATTTTTTGTATTACAATATCACATTACATATTTTATAAAAAAAAAGCAAAAAACAAATAAAACTTTTTAATAACAATTTAAATTTATTAATGATTTGCAGAATTATTTTAATCTTTAGGCAGATTTTATATTAATCATACTTTTCACCCGCTACAAAAACCTTTAACCGTATGAATATTATGTTCAAAACTTTAACTTTTTAAATGAAATCAAATTTTAGAACTTATCACAATATAAACAAATGTTTTGTTTAATTACTAATTGTTTATATATAAAAAAATATTAAATAATAACTTAAGTAAAGATCTATATATATTTATTTATTATACATATGTATGTATACATTAGGGGGGTTAGTCTGTATATATGTATGTACATATTCCGTAAACGAAATTTTGCGACACAGAACTGAACTAGAACTGAACTAGAACTGAACTAGAACTGAACTAGAACTGAACTAGAACTGAACTAGACTGAACTGAACTGAACTAGAACTGAACTAGAACTGAACTAGAACTGAACTAGAACTGAACTAGAACTGAACTAGAACTGAACTAGAACTGAACTAGAACTGAACTAGAACTGAACTAGAACTGAACTAGAACTGAACTAGAACTGAACTAAAACTGAACTAGAACTGAACTAAACTGAACTAGAACTGAACTAGAACTGAACTAGAACTGAACTAGAACTGAACTAGAACTGAACTGAACTAGAACTGAACTAAACTGAACTAGAACTGAACTAGAACTGAACTAGAACTGAACTAGAACGAACTAGAACTGAACTAGAACTGAACTAGAACTGAACTAGAACTGAACTAGAACTGAACTAGAACTGAACTAGAACTGAACTAGAACTGAACTAGAACTGAACTAGAACTGAACTAGAACTGAACTAGAACTGAACTAGAACTGAACTAGAACTGAACTAGAACTGAACTAGAACTGAACTAGAACTGAACTAGAACTGAACTAGAACTGAACTAGAACTGAACTAGAACTGAACTAGAACTGAACTAGAACTGAACTAGAAACTGAACTAGAAAACTGAAACTAGAACTGAACTAGATCTGAACTAGACAAAACTATAACTAAACTAGAACTGAACTAGATCTGAACTAGAACTAAACTAGAACTGAACTAGAACTGAACTAGAGCTAAACTAGAACTGAACTAGAACTGACTAGAACTGAACTAGAACTGAACTAGAACTGAACTAGAACTGAACTAGAACTGAACTAGAACTGAACTAGAACTGAACTAGAACTGAACTAGAACTGAACTAGACTGAACTAGAATTGAACTAGAACTGAACTAGAACTGAACTAGAACTGAACTAGAACTGAACTAGAACTGAACTAGAACTGAACTAGAACTGAACTAGAACTGAACTAGAACTGAACTAGAACTGAACTAGAACTGAACTAGAACTGAACTAGAACTGAACTAGAACTAGAACTGAACTAGAACTGAACTAGAACTGAACTAGAACTGACTAGAACGACTAGAACTGAACTAGAACTGAACTAGAACTGAACTAGAACTGAACTAGAGCTGAACTAGAACTGAACTAGAACTGAACTAGAACTGAACTATAACTGAACTAGAACTGAACTAGAACTGAACTAGAACTGACTAATCTGAACTAGAACTGAACTAGAACTGAACTAGAAACTGAACTAGAACTGAACTAGAACTGAACTAGAACTGAACTAGAACTGAACTAGAAACTGAACTAGAATGAACTAGAACTGAACTAGAACTGACCTAGAACTGAACTAGAACTGAGAACTAGAACTGAACTAGAACTGAACTAGAACTGAACTAGAACTGAACTAGAACTGAACTAGAACTGAACTAGAACTGAACTAGAACTGAACTAGAACTGAACTAGAACTGAACTAGAACTGAACTAGAACTGAACTAGAACTGAACTAGAACTGAACTAGAACTGAACTAGAACTGAACTAGAACTGAACTAGAACTGAACTAGAACTGAACTAGAACTGAACTAGAACTGAACTAGAACTGAACTAGAACTGAACTAGAACTGAACTGAACTAGAACTGAACTAGAACTGAACTAGAACTGACTAGAACTGAACTAGACTGAACTAGAACTGAACTAGAACTGAACTAGAACTGAACTAGAACTGAACTAGAAACTGAACTAGAACTGACTAGAACTGACCTAGCCCCGCCCTGCCCTAGCTGCCCTAGCCCTGAACTAGAACTGCCCTCGCCCTGCCCTAGCCCTGCCCTCGCCCTGCCCTCGCCCTGAACTAGAACTGAACTAGAACTGAACTAGAACTGAACTAGAACTGAACTAGAACTGAACTAGAACTGAACTAGAACTGAACTAGATCTGAACTAGAACAAAACTATAACTAAACTAGAACTGAACTAGATCTGAACTAGAACTGAACTAGAACTGAACTAGAACTGAACTAGAGCTAAACTAGAACTGAACTAGAACTGAACTAGAACTGAACTAGAACTGAACTAGAACTGAACTAGAACTGAACTAGAACTGAACTAGAACTGAACTAGACTGAACTAGAACTGAACTAGAACTGAACTAGAACTGAACTAGAACTGAACTAGAACTGAACTAGAACTGAACTAGAACTGAACTAGAGCCTGAACTAGAACTGAACTAGAACTGAACTAGAACTGAACTAGAACTGAACTAGAACTGAACTAGAACTGAACTAGAACTGAACTAGAACTGAACTAGAACTGAACTAGAACTGAACTAGAACTGAACTAGAACTGAACTAGAACTGAACTAGAACTGAACTAGAACTGAACTAGAACTGAACTAGAACTGAACTAGAACTGAACAGAACTGAACTAGAACTGAACTAGAACTGAACTAGAACTGAACTAGAACTGAACTAGAAACTGAACTAGAAACAGAACTAGAACTGAACTAAACAGAACTAGAACTGACTAAACATGAACTAGAACTGAACTAGAACTGAACTAGAACCGAACTAGAACAGAACTAGAACTGAACTAGAACTGAACTAGATCTGAAATAGAACTGAAGGTGCACCCTAATATACTATGTATATGTATGTATGTTTATATACTCTATGTACATTAAAATATATTTATAACAAAAAATTTGGTTTTCGAACACACAATCATCTTTCTTGTCTAAATTATTCGAAGTTAACATTTATTGAGATAAGATTAAAATACCAACACATTAAGTTTGAAATAAAAACAAAAAATAATTTTTAAAACGTTTTTATTCACATGTTTGTTGAAAAGTGAGCTAAAATTTAAGCAAACAAAAAATATTTTGTGTAATTCTATGTGGGCAAAAATTATAAAAAACTTGTCTCACATTGAGGCAGGTTCTATACTTATACAAAATTGAAATGTGTTTAAGCATTCAACCCTGATGAGTAACCTTGACTTTAAGTTTTAAAGTGTCCTGCTATTTATATTTTTAAATTGACATTTTGTCATATTAATAGTTGCCATAAAACAACTTGACACTTAACAGTTATTGTTGTAAGTTGAACAGAGGAAGTTTATTTTAAAAAGTGAACAACAGGAAATAAGGTATTTAGTTTTGTATTAGAAACCAAATACTTTAACTAGGATAAATCATTTTAATACCTACCTACTTATAGTTAAAAGTTTCTCTATATTTCACTTAAAAATTGTAAAAAACTGTTAAAATTTTCAAATCTACACCAAAATTTTATTATTTTTTGTAATTTTAATAAAATTTAATTATACACTTGCTATTTTATTTTTGAAAACTCATTCACTAAAGTGTTAATATTGATAAAATCAAAGCGATAGCCAGAGTAGATGTTGTCGTCATTGAATAATTTTGAAAAAATAATAAATAGACCTACACACCGTGGTGTTACAAGTAAAATAAATCAACAAAAGTATTTTTTTTTTTTTAATTTTTGTTAAACCCTTTAATAAATAATTATAATTTAAAGGCTTACTTTACCAAAAATCAATTCAATCATAGTATCAAAATTTTATGAGGATCACTTTAAAACAGAAAACATAACCGATATGGTCCCTTATACGGAGAAATAATTGTCCGTATAACTTTTAACAGAACTGTACATATATGTACATACATATAGATTGGTACACATATGCATATGATGTGTTTTAAGAAATGAAAAATAGAAGAGGAAAATACAAAAACATGACACAGAATGATGGACGAATGCAACAAAAAGTTGGCTATGCTCCCACTAGCTAAACTAAAACAAAAAAAAAAAAAAAACATCTAACGAACCTTTATGCAGAACGACACTATCAAACAAACCCAGCAACCAACTGTCAGTTATTCTAAGGAAAAAAAGAACAACAATTGAATTTAATAAAATTTAATCAATAAGAAGACGGCTTTTACTTATGAAGTGTATATGGATGTGTATTTAGTTTTATAGTTTACAATACTATAGTGAATAGTGTATATATTAGTTGGTGCAGATGTTTGCGACGCCTATATTATTGATTGTATATCAGAATCATAAGCAGAACTACTCCAAAAGTTGAAAATGAAACTATATTTATAATTAAACTAGAAATTAACCAATCCTAATTGTAAATTCGCTAAAATAGAACTAGAAATGAACTGGAAGTAAAGCTAGAACTGTACAAGAACTAGAGCTCAAGTAGAATTGAACTGTACTAGAACTGAACTAGAACTGAACTAGAAACTGAACAGAACTGAACATAACTGAATTAGAATGAACTAGAACTGACTAGAACTGAACTGAACTAGAACTGAACTAGAACTGAACTAATGAACTAGAACTGAACTGAACTAGACTACTGAACTAGAACTGAACTAGAACTGAACTAGAACTGAACTAGAACTGAACTAGAACTGAACTAGAACTAGAACGAACTAGAACTGAACTAGAACTGACTAGAACTGAACTAGAACTGAACTAGAACTGAACTAGAACTGACTAGAACTGAACTAGAACTAGACTAGAAAACTGAACTAGAAAACTGAACTAGAATCTGAACTAGAACTGAACTAGAACTGAACTAGAACTGAACTAGAACTGAACTAGAACTGAACTAGAACTGAACTAGAACTGAACTAGAACTGAACTAGAACTGAACTAGAACTGAACTAGAACTGAACTAGAACTGAACTAGAACTGAACTAGAACTGAACTAGAACTGAACTAGAACTGACTAGAACTGAAGCTAGAACTGAACTAGAACTGAACTAGAACTGAACTAGAACTGAACTAGAACTGAACTAGAACTGAACTAGAACTGAAACTAGAACTGAACTAGAACTGAACTAGAACTGAACTAGAACTGAACTAGAACTGAACTAGAACTGAACTAGAACTGAACTAGAACTGAACTAGAACTGAACTAGAACTGAACTAGAACTGAACTAGAACTGAACTAGAACTGAACTAGAACTGAACTAGAACTGAACTAGAACTGAACTAGAACTGAACTAGAACTGAACTAGAACTGAACTAGAACTGAACTAGAACTGAACTAGAACTGAACTAGAACTGAACTATAACTGAACTAGAACTGAACTAGAAACTGAACTAGAACTGAACTAGAACTGAACTAGAACTGAACTAGAACTGAACTAGAACTAGAACGACTAAACTGAACTAGAACTGAACTAGAACTGAACTAGAACTGAACTAGAACTGAACTAGAACTGAACTAGAACTGAACTAGAACTGAACTAGAACTGAACTAGAACTGAACTAGAACTGAACTAGAACTGAACTAGAACTGAAACTAGAACTGAACTAGAACTGAACTAGAACTGAAGTAGAACTGAACTAGAACTAAACTAGAACTGAACTAGAAATGAGCATTATCTTCTAGAAATAGGGTATCATAAAGTCGAGCTTTACCTTCTTACTTGTTTTGTTTGTTGTGTATATTAATAAACAAGCATTAGATAGTGGTGGTGCCTGGTGATTGATAGTGGTAGCTATAGGCAAGTGTTCATTATTGCAAATTACTAGGTGATGGCTAGCAAGGTGGGGTGTAACAGCAAGCAAATGCCAAAAAAAATACTTTTAGATAAATATGTAGCTTTTGCATACATAAAATAAATTATATTATAAGGAACTTACAAAATTTATTATAAATTGCATTGATATTATGAAAAGTCATTTTCGACAAAACAAGAAAAAAGAAACATACTGGTATACCTATGTACATACATATGTATATTTACACACAATTAATTTGTGAAAAATACCAGCATATGGTGAGCTTTTTTATGATGTTGTTTTTTATAGATACCCTACAAAAGAATGCGTTTGTGTTGTTGGATGTAACACAGAAAAAGTACTGGGTTCAGGCACCTGCAAGAAAGACAATAGACTCGAAAACAGAATTTAAATTAATTTTCAATAGGGATTTCACCAAATCTGTCAGAAATTCGTTAAATAGATTTATGTTTTAGAAAAATTGAACCGCATTTTGACCTAGGTCATAAACATATGTACATACATATGTAATTTCTTTTCAGAATATCATTTAAACATAGCTTATCATATTAGTAAGATTAATTTTACTTGAATCCCAAACCTTCCAATAAATTGTATATGGATTCAACTGAACTGATCTAGAATTGAAGTAGGATTGAACTATAACTGAACTAGAACTAAAATTTAATTAAAAACTGAACTAACAAGTTTTATATGGATTCAAAGATAAGTTTCTTCAGTCCATTTAAAAGGTCTCGTCGGGAATAAATCGCTTCATTATATCGTTATTCAAATAAAATGTCATAGGTAGGTATGTTCTAAAAAAACGTGACAATTCTGCGAAAATCATTTCATCCCTCACAAATATTTTAATATTATTGATAACAGTCATTACAATAAATTCCTTTAGACTCGAACCATTATATGTCCTTGCCCACATACAGAGCCTTCTGGTGTACAGCAACATACGGTCGACGAGAACCAACTACTTTTTTTCTTATTTGTTTATTTATGCGACAATTATTAAATACAAAAAAAATTGTTTTCTTTTTTATTAAATTTTTCATCTTACGTGTGTGCAAGAAAATGTTTTTCCTTTTTTTTTTAAACAAAATGCGTTTCAGGTGCTTGGCCCTCGCAAAAGTTCACTTGATTCTTGGCGTATGCAAGAATGACATTGATTTTTTACAAAAATAAGAATAATTTTGTTTTTCACTTGAATTTCTTTATAAATTTTGTTTATTTTTACCTTAATATCGTAAATATTATGAACTCAATACACAATATACTAGAACTGCTGTGGACAACTTTGTTTTTAATTTTATATGCAGTTTTTTAAACCCCTATAACACCGTTATTGTTGTTAATTAATTAAAATCTCATAAGAAACTAATAAAAAAGCATAGAATACAATAATTTTTCAGAATTTTTGCATTCTCTCTTTTTTTTTTTTGCTTTTATGCTCTATTTATTATCTTCTTCTTCTTCTTTTTTCTTGTTGACTCTCTCACTTTTGACAGCTGTTGGTTATTTACTTCATCAGCTGTTTTTTTTTTTGGCCAGTTTGTTTACACCTTATATTTCTTATTTGTTTTTCCTCATTTCCTTTTATTTCTTTTGGGTTTGCTGCGATGGCCCTGTGTTTGCTGAATGAGTACTTTTTGTATGCAACTATGAAATGCATTTTATGCTTTTTTGTTATTGTTTCCATTTTCGTTCGTAGTCCCTCTATCTCTTTCCACTTTTTATTTTTCTATTCGTTGTGATACCGAAAAACAATTACAATTTATAATCAAAGCTTTTTATCAACAAAAAAATATACGGGAAAAGTTAGGTGAAAATTTTGCCTCCTAAAACAATTTAGACCCACAAGACACAAAAAAAAAAAAAAAACGAAAAAATCAAAGTAAAAACTACAGCAGAAAAGCAAGAAAAAACACGAAAAATGAGCTGCAATTATGCTGATGGTTTATCGCCCTATGAAAATAAAGGAGTTTTGGGTATAGCGGAAAAATTCGATGCGGAAGCGGAAGTTGAGGAAAAAGTCGCCAAATTGGTAGAACTCCTGCAGTCGGCCAAACATGTTGTAGTGCATACTGGTGCTGGCATTAGCACAACAGCAGGCATACCCGATTTTAGGTAAGCACCAGTAAACCGCCTTTTTATTGTTAGGACCATCCTACATATTATTGTCTATTTATTTATTAAGAGGTCCCAAAGGTGTCTGGACTTTGGAGGAGAAAGGTGAAAAACCTAATTTAAATATTTCCTTTAATGATGCTGTACCCACCATCACCCACATGGCTTTGCGTAGCCTCATAGCCAAGGGTTACGTCCAGTATATTGTCTCACAAAATATCGATGGTTTGCACTTGAAGTCCGGCTTGCCAAGACGTTGTCTGTCGGAATTGCATGGTAATATTTTTATTGAACAGTGTAATAAATGTCGGCGTCAATTTGTACGTTCGTCGGCTTCAGAGACAGTGGGCCAAAAGTTATGCGGTGGTCCCTGTCGTCGTGAATGTCGTGGTGGCATGCTTTTGGATAATGTTTTAGATTGGGAACATGATTTGCCCGAAAGGGATTTAGATTTGGCTTTAATGCATTCCACGTAAGTACAAATACATTTTCTGTCATATCTATCAATCTATTTAATTTTTATTCAAAGTTTGGCCGATTTGAATATTACCTTGGGAACTACTTTGCAAATCATTCCAAGTGGCAATATACCGCTCAAAAATAAAAAGCATGGTGGAAAATTGGTTATTTGCAATTTGCAACCAACTAAACATGTGAGTTTAACAAAAAATATATAAAATTGTTTCTAAAAAAAAGCTATTCCTCTCTTAAAGGACAAAAAAGCCGATCTAGTAATCAACACCTATGTCGATGATATCCTAACAAAAGTATGCAAACGTTTAGGTATAGAAGTACCGCCGTATGATCCCTTAGAAGACCCCACCAAAACACCCAACGATCATAATCAAGAATGGACTATACAGCCACAACATGTTAAAGAGGTGGAAAAGCAATATAATGCCAAATTAAAAGCTGCTGCAGCTCAGCGTAAAGCTGGTAAAAATCCCTTTAATTTCTTTACCAAAAAGGAACCGACTATAACTAAAAAGAAACGCAAGACCGAGGAAGAAAGTGAGATAAAAATTGAATTGAAAAAGGAAATTAAAACAGAAAAGAAAACCACTAAAGTTGCCGCAGTAGCTCGGAATAAAACAACGGCCACCTCAACTAGTGCAACTACTGACGAAGAGGATGCTGCCTCAAGTCCATAAATCTATTTGCAATATATATTGTTTAATTAGTTTTCTTTTTTTTCTCTCTTTTTTTTATTTCAGTAAAAAATTGTTTTTTTTTTTAAGAAAATTTTGTAAAAAACTTTGCAGTAGTTGATATGAACGAAATAATAAGTATTTTTTTTTCGTTTTGTTTTTTTTTTAATAATTAAAAAGTTATTTAGTGTTATTTAGACACTAGTGTAAAATTAAATCCAAATTTAAACATATTTACATAAAAAAAAATATAAAATAATTTTTAAAAAATTTATATAAAAAATACAAGAATTTTTTGTCTTATTCTTATACACAATTTTACCTTTTACATTATACAAAGCAATTAATTATAAATTTAAAAAAAATAATACATATTGAAATGATGAATTTGAAAAAAAAAATATTGTATGTATGTAATACAAGCATCTAAATGTAATTTTTAATTCTTATCAATAAAGAAATATTAATAAAAATTAAAAAAAAGTAATTTTTTTTTCGAGTATGTTCTGTAAATTAGAGCTAGAATTAAATAAGTTCAAGTTCAGTTCTAGTACAGTTCCAGTTCAGTTCTAGTTCATTTCTACTTCAGTTCTAGTTCAGTTCTAGTTTAGCTCTAGTTTAGTTCTGTTTCAGTTCTAATTCAGTTCTAGTATAGTTCTGGTTTAGTTCTAGTTTTGTTCTACTTTAGTTCTATTTCAATTCTAGTTCATTTCTAGTTCAATTCTAGTTCAGTTCTAGTTCAGTTCTAGTTTAGTTCTAGTTAATTTTTAGTTCAGGTCTAATTCAGTTTTAGTTTAGTTCTAATTCAGTATAGCTCTGGGCCCAAATTACGTCATACGATATCGATCGAAATCTCCATTTAGATTCTATTGAGATTTCGATCGAAATCGTATGCAGTAATTTGGGACCTGGTTTAGTTCCATTTTTGTTCTAGTATAGTTCTAGTTCAGTTCTATTTAATTTCTAGTTCAGTTCTAGTACATTTCTAGTTCATTTCCATTTTAATTATAGTTCAGTTCTAGTTTAGTTTAGTTCAGTTCTAATTTAGTTCTAGTTCAGATCTAGTTTATTTATAGTTCATTTCTACTTCAGTTCTAGTTCAGTTTTAGTTCGGTTCTAGTTCAGTTCTAGTTCATTTCTACTTCAATTTTAATTCAGTTCTAGTTTATTTCTACTTCAGTTCTATTTTAGTTCAGTTCTAGTTCAGTTCTAGTTCAGTTCAAGTTCAGTTCAAGTTCAGTTCAAGTTCAGTTCAAGTTCAGTTCAAGTTCAGTTCAAGTTCAGTTCAAGTTCAGTTCAAGTTCAGTTCAAGTTCAGTTCAAGTTCAGTTCAAGTTCAGTTCAAGTTCAGTTCAAGTTCAAGTTCAGTTCAAGTTCAGTTCAAGTTCATTTCAAGTTCAGTTCAAGTTCAGTTCAAGTTCAGTTCAACTTCAGTTCAAGTCCAGTTCAAGTTCAGTTCTAGTTCATTTTTAATTCAGTTCTAGTTCAGTTCTAGTATTGTTCTGGTTTAGTTCTAGTGTTTTAGTTTAGTTCTGGTGCAGTTCTAGTTCATTTCTACTTCAGTTCTAATTTAGTTTAGTTTTAGTACTATTTTAGTTCAGTTCTAGTTTAGTTCAGTTCTAGTTTAGTTTAGTTTAGTTTAGTTTAGTTCAGTTCAAGTTCAGTTCAATTTCAGTTCAATTTCAGTTCAAGTTCAGTTCAAGTTCAATTCAAGTTCAGTTCAAGTTCAGTTCATGTTCAGTTCAAGTTTAGTTCAAGTTCAGTTCAAGTTCAGATCTAGTTTAGTTATAGTTCATTTCTACTTCAGTTCTTGTTCAGTTTTAGTTCGGTTCTAGTTCAGTTCTAGTTCAGTTTTAGTTCAGTTTTAATTCAGTTCTAGTATTGTTTTAGTTTCGTTCTAGTTCAGTTCTAGTTCATTTCTACTTCAGTTCTAGTTTAGTTTTAGTTCTATTTAAGTTCAGTTCTAGTTTAGTTCAGTTCTAGTTCAGATCAGTTCAAGTTCAGTTCAAGTTCAGTTCAAGTTCAGTTCAAGTTCAGTTCAAGTTCAGTTCAAGTTCAGTTCAAGTTCAGTTTAAGTTCAGTTCTAGTTCAGTTCAAGTTCAGTTTAAGTTCAGTTCTAGTTTAGTTCTAGTTTAGTTCGAGTTCAGTTTTAGTTCAGTTCTAGTTCAGTTCTATTTCAGTTCTAGTTCAGTTCTATTTCAGTTCTAGCTCTGTTCAAGTTCAGCTCAAACTCAGTTTTAGTTTGGTTCAAGTTTTAGTGCAGTTCTAGTCAATCGGCAGAAAAAAACTCACATTTTTTTATTTAATAATTTATTTTTATTGAATATTTTATTCGTTTCTCAAATTAAAAAAGAAAACATTGCTTTTCATATTGTTTTTTTTTTTTTTATATATATAAATTTTATATAGACAAGGCTTACTTTTCTTTAAATTAATAATAACACGCTTATTTTTTAATGTTTTTTTTTTTCTTTCTTCTAAATTCTATAAGATTTATGCATTTGTATTTTATTTAATAGAAATTTAACACACTACTATGGTATGATATTTTTGTTATAAATTATGAATTATATTATTAATTAATTACTGTTAAAGTTTATCAACATTTTGTTTGACATGTTTTAATTATAATAATTGAGTTTGTATTTTTAATTAGAGTTTTGTTTATAGAAATTATGTGTAACTAAATTACTTTTTATAAATGTAAATGTCTTTCACTCTAAGGCTACTAAAGATTTGTTTAATTAATTGTTTTTTTGAGATATATTTTTATATTTTTTTTTTAATATTTTATATTTCTCTGTTTTTTATTATAGATATTTATTTGTATATATAAATTATTATGTTTTCTAGTGTAAAAACTTAATAATTATTTAAAATGTTTGTTTGTTTGTTTTTTATGTATATGTATAAATAAAAATGATTGATTTTTGTTGTTGTTAGAGTTCACTTAATTTTAAAAAGTATTTTAAGGTTAAGTTTAAACTTTTGTTTCAAAAGATTTGGGGATTTTTTTTTTCACTAAAATTACATTTGTTTAAATAAATCTTGTTTTGTTTTAATAACACAACGTAATAATTTTTAACACATTTAGAGAATATTTATTTACAATTTAAAGGGTTAAAATTTTATTTAAGTATTTCTTATTTTTTATTTTGTTATTAACAAATTTTGGTGTTTTTTTCTAATTTATTTTTATTATTTTACGTTTTGTTTATTTTGATAAAATAGCCTTTAGTTTTTCTTTATTTTTTTGATTATTTTGGACACTTTATTATAAAATTTATCTTTAGTTCAAATTTTTATTTTGTTTATATTATAAATACATTAAATTTTATAAATACCATAAAAATTATTGAAGATTAAGGGTTTTTAAGATAGAAAACAAATTTTAAACAAGGAACTGGAATGCAAATATTGCAAAATTTAAAAGAACTGTCAGGCTGTCTGATTCAGTTTGTCGTTAAGAATTTTTTTTCGAAATTTCTTTAAAATCACACAAATTTTCAAATAAATTTGCCATTTTTATCCAAAATTTCTGAATCAGTCGCTTAATGTTGGTCTCGGTAGAGAATTGTGCGTTTGTTTAATCTGTAGCTCGATTCATAAATGAAAATATTCGATTTCGTATTTGAAATACATTAAGTTTTCGAAAGTTTTCGTTCGTTTTGAATCGTGTTAAAGAAACCCGCTTTCAAATATATGAAATCAAATTACAAAATCTGTGTGTATTTAAAAGAAATTTGGTACTTTTTTTAAGATTAAAAAAAAGTACTTTACTATTTTCGAGTCGAATTACCTCAATCGCGATCGAATATATAAAAGATAATTACGATAAAATTTCACTCGTTCATGTATTTGGTAATTCATTAGGACATTTCCAAAACAATGTTGCAACGATCAGAAATTGCTAATTTTAAGGCCGAAAAAAGTACTAAATTGAAAAGAAAACTTTTTACTTTTGGTACTTTTATAGGCAATCGTACTTTTTTAGAATAAAAGTACTTGTTTTGTTTGTGAGCTTTAAAAATCCAAGGAAAAACTAAAAAATTCTTAACAATTTGTTGAGCCGATTGAAATCGAACATTTGATCGAATGTGACCTTTGACCGCGAACTTTTTTATCACCGAAATAATTGTATTAACTTAATATAGTTGCATATTTTCAGTTCGTTAAATGGCTGACTTTTTACACGACTATTTCTAGTTACACTTTCGGGTTACGCGCCATAAAAACGTGCAAATTGAACGTTCAGAACGATAAAATTTCGAATTTTTTTCAATTTCACTGCATTTCTTCAAAACTCTTCTGTGAGACTTTAAAAAAGTTTTGCGAGAACACAACTTTATTTCAAAGTTTCGGCATTCGACTAAATTTTACCCGAATATGAACTAAAGCTCAATACAATACATTTGCAAGAGTAGCAAATATGCTAAGTTTATATTAAGATGTTTCAAACTTTATTTCCAATTGCAAAGTTTGCCAGACTAATTTACTATGAAAATAGTAAATAACTATAGTAATTTTACAATAAGCTTGAAAAAAAATAGTCTCTATTTGCAAATTTAGTATTTTTTGCTAAAGTCTTGCAAACTGTAGTATTATCTACTAGATTTAATGAGAATGATAGTTATACAAGAGTAGTAAATTCCGCTATAGTTACAAGGGTAGCAAATTGTTTTTATTTCTTCGGGATTTGTTTACTATATTTTGTTTCAAAGTTAACTTTCACTTTAGTTATGAAAAAAAAAAAAAAAACAACAACTAAAAACCATAGCAGGTTTGCTACTCTAGCAAATAAGCTATATATTTCTTAGGGTCTTGCAAACTGTGGCATTTTTGGCTAGAATTGTTATGATTACAACGTTTACAAGTGTTTTATGCTGTGGAAAATAAAATTCGTTTGTGTAGAAAGATATTGCATGTTTGCTACCCTTGCAAATAGGCTACAAAAGGCTTTTAGACTCCAAAGAATACCACCTTTAACAGCCTTGTAAATTGAGCAAAATTTCTACCGATTGCCAGATTTTAAAGAGAAGTTTCTGATAAAAGATTTCACTATGGTATTTCAGAAACAGAAGACAAATAATATTGCTGAAAACACTAAGACCAAGTTAGAGTATTCGAGATCGTTTAAAAATGTTTACAATTTTAAAGAAATTTTTAAAATTTCTTCAAAATATACTTTTTACAGCGTTTTTTTTTTCAAAATTAATTAGTGTTAAATGTATTCTTTTAAATTTTGTAGATTTTGTTTATTAATTTCTCAGGAAATTTGTATTTATTATTTTAAAAACTACACAAAGGAAAAAAATCTTAAAAATATGAAAACAACAAAGAAAAAATTGCATAAAATTATATGTAAAATATGTATATTATAGGAAGGAAAAGAGAGAGAGAGAGACCTTAAAAACAATTTTTTACACAAAGATAATTTTTGCAAAAAAAAAAGAAAATTAAAAGTAAGAAAAACCTAATTTTTATATACAAAATTTTTTTTTTGAAAAAATAAAGAAAAAATGGCATATAAAACAAAATGTACAATAAAGTTTTTTTTTTTAAGTTTAAGCCTAATAAAAAATTTCTTTTAAAGAAAAAATAATAATATGGCAACTCTGCCTGAGTAGACGTATTTTTTGACAGCTAGTCTTTTTTATTTTCTTAAAATACAATTTAATTGTGCTTTTTGCTTTAATAAATTTTAAATTACGCTTGGTTTAACTGTATTAAAGTTTAAATACATTAAATAATAAAAATCTAAATATATAATAATAAAGATATCCGTAAAACATCTTTAAAGTTGCTGCTGCTGCTGTGTTGTTGTGTTGCTTTTATTATTTTTTCATTTGTACACAACATATGTATGTATGTACGTACATTGTACATGAACATTGCAAACACAACATAATTTTGCTGCCATTTTATGTACACAAATATTTTTTGTTTTCAACAAGATGCCTTCAACCAGAACCTATAAATGTGGTACTTGTTCACTTATCATTAATAAAACACAAACAAGTGTCCTTTGCAAGTCCTGCAATGTATGGTACCATGCCAAGTGTGTCAATATAAGTGAAGACACACTTAAAAGGCTTATGGAGGTAAAGTCCATTGTTTATCTTTGCGACAACTGTAGCTCCAATAATACATCTGGTTTGCAAGAAATGGAAAAGAGATTGCGTGATGAAATTGTTGGTATCGATAAGAAAATTGACAGCTACATGCAACGTAAAGAAGATGACTTGAACAGCCTTAAAAGAGCTTTTACTGAGGCCATAAATGAGTTCAAATCTGAGATGTCCTCTTATCGAAAGGAACTGCAGTCAGACATTATAAACTGTAGTAAGCTTATTAAACAAGTGGATGCATCCACAAGCTCCAAAATTTCTGCTCTTGAAGAAGAGAATAATGTGCTGCATAAACGTTTAAATCGCGCTGATGTTGTTGTTGTTGGGTTGCCTGGTGGTCTGGATGATTTGGTTGCTACTGCCATCAAAATTTGTTCCCATTATAATATTAACGTTACCCGTGGTGATATAAATTACGTTTGTTATATGCATAATCGTAAAGCGTTGTTAGTGAAGTTTAATAGCGTGCATTTGAGGGATTGTGTGATGAAGGAATACTACAAAACGCGTACGCTGAAAGTGTGTGATGTAATGGGTGGTGAGATTGATCGTCGGGTGTATCTCAATGACCATCATTCTCCTGCTGCTGCCAAACTTAATATGATATGTCGTCGACTGCTTCGCCTTAAAGTTATTACTAAATATAAAATTCTAAATGCTGATAAAGTTAAGGCAAAATTAACACTTTCTGATAATGATGAGGTAATTTATAATATTAAAGAATGTGCTGAGCTGCTAAATTCCAATGTGGATCATTAATTTATACATTAATTTATTTCTTTCACTGATGCTTATAAGCATACATATTTTTTTTTTTTTTTTTTTCATTTTTACACTTTGTTATTATTATAATTGTTATTATTGTCTTCTTGAAGTAATAATTTTGAAACTTTTGTATAAAATACCAATATTTTAAACATCTCTTTAGTGCTATTTTTTTTTTTAATTTATCAAGTAAATTTCATTTTTGTAAAACGCTTTCTCCAGTGTTATACAACGGTATTTTTCCATGCTACATGAAAACAAAAATGTCAAAAGATTTCTTCCATAATTATATACGCCATCTTTTTTTTATTATTTTCTCTTCTTTGCGAAGGAAAATTTAAATATTATTAAATGAAAGGATTATGTTCGTATTCTGCAATTGGAATAATGATAATTATAACAATTAATTACTTATAATTGAAATTAATATGAATTGCCAGTTTTAATTATTTGGAAAACCTAATTGTTAAAGTTAATTTGCATAATTGTTACATTTGTTATATAATATTTTTTTGATCTCATACCTATTTACTTTAGACTAGCTGTCAGCCAATGTAAATGTAAATATATTTGAATAATGTTTAGTATTTTAATATTGTTAAATTTTTATCACTTTTTACTTAATTTTATTTGTTTTCCCCACGTAATGTTTGCTTCTTATTTTGATGTTTTCTGATGATAATATTGGTCCATTGATTAATAGTGGTACTCACCTGAAGAATATCTTACAACCTCATTTAAATCAATTTAAAGTTGCACATTTGAACTGCCAAAGCATTAGACCCTCAACTTATACATCAAAATTTGATGAATTTAAATATCTTTTGAATGGATCATTTTTAGATGTGTTTGCAATTTCAGAAACTTGGCTTAAACCGCAGATTTCAACACGCTCAGTCAATGTACAGGGCTATAACTTTTGCCGAAATGATCGTCATGGTTCAAGAGGTGGTGGTGTTGGCATTTATGTGTCTAAATCATTGAAATTTAAGATTGTATTTAAAACAACTCTACCTGGAGTTTGTGAGTCATTGTTTTTAGAAATTTATTTTAACAACTTGAAGATTCTGTTTGGTGTGGTTTATCTGCCTTACGGTGACATTGATACCTTCGAATCTGAACATTTTCAGCTTCTTTCCACTTACTCCAACGTGATTATTGTTGGTGATTTTAATTATAATTTATTTGACACCTCGAAGTCAGTAATTTTTCGTTCCCTATGTTCAGGTTTGGGGCTCAGTATAATACATAATTGCAAACCAACCCACTTTGATATCTCTCATCGCTCTACATCTCTAATTGATTATATGTTGATTACTGATAGTTTGGAATTGCGATATTCGGATCAATATCAATACCCTGCATTATCCCATCATGCTGTAATATGTGCCTGTTTTGGTTTTAATATAAGTCATGTAAATGAATATATTGAATACCTTAATTATAATGGAATTGATTGGGATGGTGTTATAAGGTTTTTGTCTGATTTTGATACATCTGTAATTTATGCTTCCAGTGATGTGGACTTAATATGCTCTAGTTTATGCTCTCTTTTTCAATCATTATTGCTTTTTGTGCCTGTAGTTAAAAAAAAAATCAAATTTGATAATGATGTTTGGATGACGTCCAATAAAGTTGTTTTAGCAAAATCTTTAAGAGACTTGGCTTTTCTAGCATACAGGAAAAATAAAACTGCTCTGAATTGGAAGATATTTTGCAAACATCGCAATAAAGCAAAAAGAGTTATTCGTGTTGAAAAAAGGCGATATTTTTCGAAATTATTTAGTAATCTTGATGGACCGGGTATATGGAGAGTGCTTAGGAATGTTGGGTGTCTTGGTGATGATGATCAGTCTTCTAATTTGGATGTTAATGTTATTAATGATTATTTTGTAAACTATGGAGTAGATGATACAAGTTTTTCTATAGAGAATATTCAATTTCCGGATAGTGGGGTGTCATTTCGATGTGTTGATGAATCTGAAGTTTTAATTGCTTTAAATAAAGTGCGATCAAATTCTACTGGGACTGATGGCGTTTCTATTCGGTTCATTAAATTAATATTTCCTTATGTATCTGATTTATTGATTCACTTATTCAACTCCATTTTGTTGACTTCTAAGTTCCCAGCTGGTTGGAAGACGGCTCGTGTCGTTCCGATTCCCAAATCGAAAGTTATCACTGGACCTGAAGATCTTAGACCTATTTCTATACTTCCTGCACTTTCAAAAGTAATGGAACATCTTATTAAGGAACAAATTTTGAGTTTTACAACAATAGAATTCTATCACTCCCAATATGCTTTTCGTCAGGGTTACAATACCACTTCTCTCCTTCTTGATCTAACTGATTCTATCAGAGAAAATATTAATAATGACCATTTTAGCGTACTTGTTTCATTAGACTTGTCGAAGGCTTTTAATTCTATTAATTTTCGGAGGATGATTGACAAACTTAGACTTGAATTTGGATTTTCTATGACGGCTTGTAAACTTATTTTATCCTATCTTCAAGGTAGATCCCAGTATGTAAGACTTAATGGTGTTGATTCGGGTTTAGTTCGAGTTAAATCAGGTGTTCCTCAAGGTTCGGTCCTGGGACCTGTATTGTTTAATATGTACATTAATGATCTGCCTAGCCTCATTAATACGACTATATGCAAAACGTTTTTATATGCAGATGATGTTGCTTTACTGTTTAGCTGCAGTCGTGATTTTAGTGATGTTTTGTGTACTAATATAGATTATTGCCTTCGTTCTATCTCTAGCTGGTCTGTAAGAAACTATTTGTCTATTAACGCTTTGAAGACTAAGGCTATTGTCTTTAATCCAATGGATAGATTTAATGTTAACTTCGATGTTTTTATTGATGGTGTTAAAATTGAGTTTGTGGATCAACTTAAATTCCTAGGATTTATTTTGGATAGTAAACTTAATTTCAGTTCGCATATAGGTTATACTGTTTCAAAGGTTTTGCACACTTTACGGAAAATTTTTTCTATAAATATTCATTATCCTCTTCATATCAGATATAAACTGGCTTATTCTCTTCTTATGTCACAAGTCTTATATGGACTTGAAGTTGTGGCAGGAGCTAATGGCACTGGCTTATCTAGGATAAACCGCATTGTTAATACGATAGTTCGTTTTGTCTACAATGTTGAGCGGAGACATCATATTTCACAATATGTTGAACAATTTTTAAAATGCAGCTTTGAGAATTTTGTAAAACTTCGGTGTATTACTTTTTTTCATACTGTTATTAAAAATGGAAGACCGTTACCCTTGTTTAAAAGATTTACCTTTAGTAGATCAATTAGAAGACCGCAGATTTTAATACCTAGAATTACAAATTCATTTTACGAAAGATCATTTTTGATACGAACTGCTCGGTGTTGGAATTTTTTACCGGCTGAATTGCGTATTTTTTCACACTCTAATAATGTTTTCCGTCTTAAACTGTTAAATTTTTTCACAAATGTTGGATATGTATAATGCTTGTTATATCTTCTGCAAACTTATTAAATTATTATTGGTAAGTAAGATTAACTGTTATTTGTTTCTTGGAAATGTAACTATAATTTTCTTTAACCTTAACTTAACTTTCTGCTTTTTTTTTAACCTCAAATAATGCTTTTTTAACCTTAAAATAATACAAGCAAAAGAAGGTTTTTGTCGCTATTAATTTGGGCCATTATTCTTTTTCTTAAAATTACTGCTTTTATATACTTCTTCTTGTTGCTTTTTGACATTACGGTTGGGGAACCATTAAAATTTTGATAGAATCTGATTAAAATTTATTTATTTTTGTATTGTATATATATATATATATATATATATATGTACATATATATAATTTTATTTTATTTTAATTATTTATGCTTAGGTGATAATTACTAAGTAATATGTTAGATTGGCCTTAAAGGCTTTGTATTACTTGAATGAATGAATAAATAAATAAATAAATAAATAAATAAAAAAAAAACTAAAATTTTATTGTAACAAGCCACTCGTTAAGTTCACTTTAAATTTAAAAGAAAAAAAGTTTAGTTAATTTAGATATATTGAAATATTTTCACATCATTTTGTTTTTGAGTATTTAAAAAAAAAGAAAGAAAACCAAAAAAAAAGAATATCCAATTAGATTCTTAGTAACAATTAAAAAAAATAAAATAAATTAAAATTCTATAAAAAGTAAGAAAATATCAAAGTACATTTGGGTCAATAGTATCAATAAGGAGATTTGTTAAGAATATAAGGTGGTTTTTAAATACGCTTAAGAAATAAAATAAAATAAAAAAAGAAAACTATATTTATAGCAGGAAAAGTATTTTTATACAAAATGTTAACATTATAAAAAAGCAGCTGTATTTTATATAAAGTAAAAATTAAATTTACTTTTTTTCTAAAAGTAAATAAAATTAAAAACCTAACGCCCACCTCCACCATTGTTTCCATGATGTCCACCACCTCCTCCTCCTCCTGACAGAGTATTATAATTGGCTGCTGTTGCCGTAAATGTGGTTGTATTATTCGGTGAAGTTTTTAATAAAATTATTTTTTGATTAGTCGTGCTATTATTAAGATGATGATGATGATTGTTATTGCTACTACTTAAATGATGCTGTTGTTGTTGTTGTTGTTGTTGATGGTGTTGTTGCTGCTGTTGATGATGATGCTGCTGCTGCTGCTGATTGTTGTGAGAATTGCTTGTTGTATTGCTTTGTAAATTAATTATATTGGCCGCTGTCAATTTACGTGATATAACATTTTGTGAATTAAATTGTGTTCCCACGGGTGGTGCTGGTGTTATAGTCACTGTACTGGGTGCAATATTTTGCATGGCTGCTGTTTGTGTTGTTGCCGCTAATGATGAGGCTGGCACAATTGTTGTGATACCATTTTCATGTTGTATCATATTGTTGTTATTGTATATTGCACGCATTTTAGCTTGAGCTGCTGAACTCATAGTTGAGTTTGGTGGACCAGATGTCACCGACGACGAGGACGATGTTGTTGAGATTTGAGCAATTTTTACAGCTGTCGTTGTGGGATGATGAGAACGTGACTAAAACGAAAGAAAAAAAAAAACAAACAAATTGTTAAAAATTAATTTAGTTCTAGTTCAGTGCTAGTTCAGTTCTAGTTCAGTTCTAGTTCAGTTCTAGTTCAGTTCTAGTTCATTTCAGTTCTAGTTCAGTTCTAGTTCAGTTCTAGTTCAGTTCTAGTTCAGTTCTAGTTCAGTTCTAGTTCAGTTCTAGTTCAGTTCTAGTTCAGTTCTAGTTCAGTTCTAGTTCAGTTCTAGTTCAGTTCTAGTTCTAGTTCAGTTCTAGTTCAGTTCTAGTTCAGTTCTAGTTCAGTTCTAGTTCAGTTCTAGTTCAGTTCTAGTTCAGTTCTAGTTCAGTTCTAGTTCAGTTCTAGTTCAGTTCTAGTTCAGTTCTAGTTCAGTTCTAGTTCAGTTCTAGTTCAGTTCTAGTTCAGTTCTAGTTCAGTTCTAGTTCAGTTCTAGTTCAGTTCTAGTTCAGTTCTAGTTCAGTTCTAGTTCAGTTCTAGTTCAGTTCTAGTTCAGTTCTAGTTCAGTTCTAGTTCAGTTCTAGTTCAGTTCTAGTTCAGTTCTAGTTCAGTTCTAGTTCAGTTCTAGTTCAGTTCTAGTTCAGTTCTAGTTCAGTTCTAGTTCAGTTCTAGTTCAGTTCTAGTTCAGTTCTAGTTCAGTTCTAGTTCAGTTCTAGTTCAGTTCTAGTTCAGTTCTAGTTCAGTTCTAGTTCAGTTCTAGTTCAGTTCTAGTTCAGTTCTAGTTCAGTTCTAGTTCAGTTCTAGTTCAGTTCTAGTTCAGTTCAGTTCTAGTTCAGTTCTAGTTCAGTTCTAGTTCAGTTCTAGTTCAGTTCTAGTTCAGTTCTAGTTCAGTTCTAGTTCAGTTCTAGTTCAGTTCTAGTTCAGTTCTAGTTCAGTTCTAGTTCAGTTCTAGTTCAGTTCTAGTTCAGTTCTAGTTCAGTTCTAGTTCAGTTCTAGTTCAGTTCTAGTTCAGTTCTAGTTCAGTTCTAGTTCAGTTCTAGTTCAGTTCTAGTTCAGTTCTAGTTCAGTTCTAGTTCAGTTCTAGTTCAGTTCTAGTTCAGTTCTAGTTCAGTTCTTGTTCAGTTTCACTTTTAGTAAGTTGTCTATTAAAAATACTTACATTTGTAGAAATGGGATTTGCAGTAATTGAGCTGTATTTACGACTTTGTAATATCTTGGCTGCCACTTCGTTGCCAGTTAAAACTAGATTTTGTGGCTGACCTTGAATTTGCACACCACTAGCCAAAAACATTGTCTGGACACCAGGACGACTTAAAATTTTCTTTTCACAATCTTCTTGCTAAAATTAGAAGAAAATACAGGAAAAATTATATATTAAATTAAAAAAATCTAGAAAAGTAGTTGTTTTTTTTTCTACTTACCAAAGGACTAGCCGATTTACGATCTAACATATTCTCATCGAAACCTGAATCCGAGGAATTATCACTAAATTTCGTGGATGATGTTGAGGATGTCGATGATGTGGGTGATGCTGCCGATAGTGAGGCCGTAGTTAGAGGCGGTTGGCCGGCAGCATTATATGTAGCTAATGATTGATAAGTAGCTTGTGAAGTATTAGTATTTAAGGTAATAATATTTGCTTGTGTTGGTGGCTTAGCTAAAATGTAAGATTTATCGACAGTTCGAATAATGGGTTTCATTTCGTGTATATCACTGGTCTTAAGCCGAACGGCGGTGTTGAATTTCTCCAGTGAATGCTTAACAACTTTGCCGCCAGCTGTCGAATCGGCCTTAATTTTATGCAAGAATGTATTAGGTTTAACCAAATTGCTGCTGATGTTGTTGTTGGCCGCTGTAAGATGGTGCTGATGTTGATGATGAAGTGTGGTAGTGGAGGTGCTAGTAAGTGGGGGCGATATAGTGGTCACTTTAGCTAAGGAATGTTTAGGCATTTGTGGCATTGTTGTAGAAGATGAAGATGATGATGAGGAGGATGTTGTTACCGAAATGCTTAATGACGCTGAGGATGATGTTAAAGGATTTGTGGTAATTATTGTGTTTGGAGATGTTGAATGTATGGCATTTTCGATGTGTCTTTGTATGGTGGTGTTGTTGGTTGTACTAATTTGCTGTTGCTGCTGCTGTGGTACATTAAATTCAGACTCAGTCTTAATAATGTTGACAACATGAGCTGCTGTAGGATGATTGCTATCATTGTTGCTGTTGGCCGTTGTTGTTGCTGTATGAGTGACATGGTCACCTTGTGGAAAGCATTCTGATTGTCTTTTAAAGAATAAATGATGTTTTTTAAGCACTGGTGTTGGTGTGGTGGTGGTAGTTGTGGCCGTTTTGAAATTATTATTAAGATTAGTACTGCTGCTGGAATATGACACTGAAACAGACGGCGTAGACGTTGGCGCTGGTGTAGTAGTTGGCGGCTGTAATTGCACTACTGCCGGTACGGTTTGTATAATAGATTTTTGTATTAGCGGCAAGGGAGACTGTTTATTATCATTATTAGAAGCTGTTGTAGTTGTTGCTACTGCTGCCGGGTTTAACAGTCTTGAAGTTTGTTGATGTTGTTCACATGGCTTGTAGCTGTCAGCATCTATTATTAAAGCACCCCCTAAGGCAGCACATTCATATAACATGCCACAACACGATTTACGTTCCTGCCATTCTTCTTCATCGAAAAATTCCACAGATTCCTCCTGAGCCAACGAACGTCTAAATTTACGAGGCGGCAAACATTTACGCCGCTTTGTGCCCAATTTGATAATCCTTTTACGGGCTTCGGCTGCTGCTTGTGCTTTATAAGCAGAGGCTCGTGTTTGTGTCTGAAATTGTACAATGGTACCAGTGCCGGTTGCTCCAGTTGCACCACCAGATAAATTTAGCTGATGTCTAGAATCTTCATAATCACTGTCTAAGGAATCGGGTGTGGTGGGCAAGGATTGTGTATTGCTTTGAGACCAGCCATTGTGGTTGTTTTTACGCTTCATAGAAGAATCCTTAAGTTTTTTAGTTTTCTTAAAAATTTTGGAAAATTTCTCTGGTATATAGGTTAAACCATTTGGAGAATTACCATTAACTGTAACATTATTGCTGCTTGTTGATGAGGATGCTGCGGCCTGTTGCTGTAAAGCAGCCGCAGCAGCTGCTCTTGAGTTGATTCTTTCACTTTTATATTTTGTTTGGATTTTATTGTAACCCGGCCCTATGCCAGCTTTAGCATCAACAATCTGTTGGTGAAAATAAATAAGTTTTATTAAAATATTTTTAATTTTTTTAGCTAAACAAAAAATAAACTCACATGACTCCAGTTACGTTTACTGCCCACAGGCAAACGTTTAAAACGTTTTACCAGTAAAACACAGGCATTGCAGATTTCACCTTGCCGTGGATATTTGAGATCAAAACATTGCATGGTATCTCGTTCATATTTGCGTGAATCGGTAAAACGTGATGAACTCGATTTGGCTTTGCAAATGCAACAGCCCTCGGTTGAGCGATAAGTTCGAGGTTTATGAAAATTAAACATGTTTGTCGTTGGATTTGGATTATTAGCAAAAAAAATCTGCTTTTTTGAGATATGTTTATTTATTATTATTTTTAGTTTTTTATTAAACAAAATTTAAGATTTATAGATTTTTTTTAAAAATCTGTTTCTTTTTTAGTGGGGGCTTCTCTCAGGGTTGTAATCCTTGTGGGAAACAATGCATTTTGAAAAGTTCTTTGAGAAAACGATCTGGAAAAATAAAAGGGATAAATTATTATAAGGAATTCGGTATTTACTTTTACTTTTTATTCATGCTTTTTATATATTAGAGAAAATGTTCTGTTTTTATTAAATAGTTTATGTTTGTTTTGTTTCAAATGTCATTTTTCTTCTGCAGCGTCGTAATTTTTAGTACTATTTTACAAAAAAAAATACTAATAACTAATAAAATAAAGAAATTGTTTTTATATGGTAAATATTGTAAAAATTAACTAGATTCGCTCGAAATTAATATGTTCTAGATTACAGCGTAGTGAAAATTCTGTATTATACAGTCTGTGTAAAGGAACCTTAGGGGGGTCAGGTCGTTTTTCACAACTGCTCGATAATTAAGAATAAACTGAGCGTTTAAATTTTAGTGCGGAAGTAAAATTGTATTGAAAGTTAAAGCAAATCATAAATAGTTAATTTTATAATTGAAATAAAAAGTCGTAGGAAAATTTTTTAAATAATGTTCTAAAAAAGCTTTTCTACTTTTTCTCTTTTCTTAACATACCTATCAAAATGCAGTTCAATATACTGATGCATTATAATAATAACAACAACTTTACAAGTGACTGAAATAGACATAATAAAACATATGCTTAAAAATACTCTCTGTCTCTCCCATTACACAAAGCAAAAAAAAAACTAAACAAAACAAAGAAAAAAAAATCAATGTAAAAAATTTTGTAAAACGCACAAATACAACAATGCTATACAAGAATACAAAACAAAACAAAGGACCCTGAAGAAAAATACACAATACAACAAAACTTGCAGTAATAATAAAGAAAATCAGCAAAGAAAATAAACAAGTGAACAAACTCTCTTCAGCTTTTTCTTTATTAAAGCAAAATAAAGAAAAAAGTTTGTATCTTATGAAAGAAAAGCGAAAATAGAGAACAAATTAAATGGCAAAAATGTAACAATATAAGCGGGAAAATAGAAAAAAAAAATTAATAAACTAAGATTTCTATAGAATATTCTAGTTTTAAAGATAATAGGTATATAGGTACCTATTTAAAAATCAAACATTTTTTTAAAAGCTTTTGTAAAATTTTCGAAACTTACGCCTGCGTTATGATAAATTTAAATATGTAATTAATTTCACAATTTGTGTTAATAAGTTATAGTTTTAAATCCGAATTAATGATTTATAGTAGGAATTGTGTATGAAAAATCGCTTAATAAACCATAAATAAGCTTTTAATATCATCAAGAATAAGGGAATAAAAAATTATTAGAATTTTTATAATAATATTACCCTTAAAGCATTAATTTTTTATATAAATTTCCCATAAATTAAAGCAACTAAAATGAATTAACAAATCATTAAAACTCAATTTGCAAAAAGAAAAAATCTGGCAACTCTTTTTTTTAATACTATTTGACATTTCACAAAATTTTTTGCCGGGATTTTTATATTGTTGTTATTTCTTTTCTTTTTTCCACTGCTGTTCTTAAGTTATTTACACAATTGTTTTTGTATACATATTAGGCAAAGTAGTAAAACGAGTACAAAACCAACAAAAACTCGCTCAATTAGGTGGAAAAAAAGAGAAAGAAAAAAATGATATCAAACACATGAGAGTATATATACGTGTGAACATAAATACGTGTGTTAACATGTTTGTATTTTATATACAAATTAATAATTTACGTATTTTAGTATATAGCTTTATAAAAGTATATAAAGTGTAGATATGTATATACATAATTTATTGTTTGTGTAGATCTTTTTATATGCAAACTTATGTATGTTAGTGTTTTTTACTGAAAAATTAATAAGTTCTTTTAGTTATTTCTATATAAAAAAATTATTTTATATATTTTTTTTTTCTTTTTGTCTTGAATTCTATATTTTTTTTGTGTAAAAAATATCATGAAGATTATTGCTACGTTTAAAATGTTTTTCTGTATTTTGTATATATAAATATTGTTGTTGTTCTGCTAGTTTTTTTGTGGTTAAAAAAAAACAACTGCAACAACTTTTTTGTACTATTGTTGGTAACAAAAATTTGTGTTCATAGGGAAAGCGGTAAGTAAAAAAAAAACGTTTAAAACTGCATATACACTTTAAAATCTGTATGTATACAAAAGCACTTAATATGTAATTTTTCCATATTTTTTATATAAATTTAATAATTTTGAATTAAAAATTTTCTAGTTTTGAATTTTTAAGTTATTTCGGATTTTTTTTTAATAATTTTATTTTATTAGAAAGAAAACACTTTTTTTCCACACCTTACCTATTAACTTTTAATTTGTTTATTATTGTTTTTTAATACTTGTTTCGCTAAATTTTAATAATTTTTATTATAAATTTATTTTATGCAAATTTTTTCTTTATTTTCTGATTATTAAAGATGTTTTTTGTTAACAAATTTCACAGAAAAAATATTAATGATTCAACTGTTATAAAAACTACGTCTAAACTCCAGAGGCACAAAGAAAAACTGATGTACGTTTATTTCAAGTTTTGTGGTATTACGTTGATTTTACTGATTTTTGCTTTGTTTTCCTCCTTCTACGTTTTTCTATTCGTTCTGCTTTCAAGCCTCCTCCGATAAATGAATACACACAAATTTAAATAAAGCAAAAAGAAGAAAAAAAAAAAACAAAAACACTCATAAACTTGTGAAAAAGAGAAAACAGAATGCACAAACATGTAATAGCAACAACAAAAATCATAATATTGTTGTCATTAATGGCAAACAGAAGAGAGAAATACTCAAGAAAAGAAAAAAGGAAAGAACCAAAAGAATAATAACAAAAAAAGTGGGGAAACAAACACGTAATTATATGTGCTCCATTTAGCTAGTTTTTTCCTACTCTCTGTTTAAACGCCAAATAAGACGTTCAGGGTTGTATAAAAAAGTATTAAAAACTACCGAAATTTTTTGTTTAAAGTGTTTTTCATTTAAGTTACATATTCTTACTTCTTAGTATTTCTAAATATATATTTTCTATAAAATAAAATATTTTATCCGCACTTATTAAAAAAAAATCTTAATACCTTCACAATTTAAACAACCCTGCTTTTTCCTTTGACAAAAGAAATAAAACAATTTTGCAATGTTAACCAAACAAAAACAAAAATATGAACCCAAACACATCAGGCTAGAAAGAGACACCTATATAAAAAAATTCATATCAGAATTTTAACTCAAAAAGAATACAAAAAAAGAAAAATGACAAACAAAAGAAAAAACACTGATAAGCAGCTGTTTTTGTATGTGTATCTTTTTTCACTTCAGAAACAACGAAACAAAGCAAAGTGCAAAAAAAAACACATAAACAAAACAGAACTATTAAAAAATATAAATAGAAATGAAAAAGATACACAAAGAGAACGAGCGAAAAAGAGAAGGAGAGCAGAATGAAACACCACTGAAATTCCAACGAAAAAATACATTGAGTTACGAGTTGAAATTCGTGAAATCCGGCAGTTTTTTGTTTTTAATAAATTTATGCCTACGTGATGGCATAGACGTAAAGTGGGGGTTTATAAAATGTATTTACAATATAATGTAAATAACGTAAGTACTTGTAAATGAGTGACAAAAAATGTGTACATAGTTATGAAAAAATTACAAAAGGTAAATTGGGGTTGTTGGCAGTTTATTATCTAGTAGCTGTAAAATGGATGATGCGTCTCTGTAACTGGTTACAAGTTGGGGAAAAAATAGAAAATATATTGTATCTATTGTCTATGTAGTAGGCATGTTCTGTTGTCTACAAAAATACAATTTTTTTAAGAATAATAAACAAAACATAAAGAAAAAGAGAAAAAAAACGTGAAAGTGAATTTCTTTTCTAGAAAAAAATAAATAAATAAGAAAGTGTAGTTGTTTAAGGCCGTCATATGGATACGTTACATCGATATAAAGCAAAACTATAGACTGGACTGTAACTAAAACTATAGTACTTATAGACTGTAACTTAAACTATAGTCCAATCTATAGAATATAGTACTGGTCACTGGTCACTGGTCACTAGACTAATATTATCTAGTGCGGCAAAATCTGGTAGTAAAAGATGTGCAACTTCGTTTTTACCTAATATGTATGTATGTAGTACTTTACGGAAAAAATACATTTGAAAAAAATATACAAATTTAAATTTCTAATATAGGAAAATCATGAATGAAAAGTATATTGTAGGTAAATATAATTAAATTATAAATGCCGACTACTTTTTAATAAGTAAAATACTAGATTATATATTAGACTATACCCCTATGTCCTGCCCTGGTATAGGGTAAAAATAAAAATTGTCAAACAAAAAGTTTAACAAAGAAGAGAGTTGGTGTAATGCAGATTTATTAAGGGTGTATTTATTCCAGTGGTGGTAGAGTTGCTAAGTCAAGTTAAAAAACAACTTTAATCAGTACATAATTATACTTGTCTAAATAGTTTCACCGTGTTTATACCGAGTGATATTTTATTTTAAAAATCGCCAATTACACAAATTTTGATGGCTTATAAACAACTTTGGAATGTGTAGTTTAAATGACAAAATTTCCAAAACTGGTCAATAATATTAACAGTAATGTTATGATAAATAGCAAACTGAGCTTGGTCTTTAGTTCAAATGTATATACTTATGTTTGTCTTAGAAACACTGCAATCCATCCCACTGTGCCGGAATCGGAGTCTATAGTAGTGAAGACAAGGTTTTACATTCTTATATCTTTATGTAGTCTAAATTGATCTTAAACATAGCTTACTCTTTAGTCCAAATTGATCAATACTTGGGCTTCAGTAGCCGATCTTTTTGCGTTCTAAATAGAACTTCAATTTTATTTCTCCAAATGTATCTTCAATAGTTGAGGTAAGAATTAGACTTTTGTATATGGTTAGCAGATGTCGATTAAGGTTCTCATCCTACGCAACATCTTGGAGCGAAGGCTTTGCTTATACAATATCATCATGTAGTAGGTACAACCCAAGTTATCTATTATTATCATCCATACTGTATGCATCTACAGAAAGTAAACAAAAATTGCTCTCTTCTTCGAAAATCATATACAATAGTATGCAAACGTAATAGTACACGCGGGCGCATACATTTTATATAGACAATATAGGTACATATAGAAATTCCCAACAAATTTTTGTTTATTTTGTTTTGTTTTTGCCATACTACTTCATTTAGCAGAGAGTTTTAAAGGTACTACTAGCTTTTATATACTAATTATGTACAGAAACCTACCTCATATTACTTAATTTTTCTTATAGTATTGCTCGATGATATCGTTTATTTATTTCGGTTGATCGATGAAATAAAGAAAAAAATGAAAACAATAAATTATAGCGGATCAACCTAGTTTATGTGTGTATTTCTATTATATACAAAATCAACTCAAATCTATGCCAACAAAAAAACACAAACCAAAAATTTAACCGGCCCTTTTTCTTTCTAAAGACTAGTTTAGACAGGTTGTCGTTCGTTCGGTCGGTGGTTACATGTGTGAATGTTTAATTTGAAATTGAAAATTTTTGGTTAAGAAAACAAAAGAAAATGAAGAAACACAACACAACAAATAAACGCTAACCACAAATAATTTACTTTCTTTTTTCCACAAAAAAAAAAGAAAAAAAAACTTAAATAATAATGTAAAGTTATAATAAACGTTTAACCGAAAAAATCTCTATACCAAATTATACAAGTTTTTGTTTTGTGGTGGTTTTCGTTTAATAAAATATTTTTTTTTTGTTTACAGTTTGATTTTTAGTTTAAGTCTATAAGTTTTTCGTCTTGGTTGGTAACAAGTGTTACCACAATCTCCTAAAGAGATCGAAGACAAATACATATGAAACTGGTAAATACCATGGTCACATTATTATAAACATAATGTGTCTAAATACCAGCACACTTTAATATAAAAATTTTATTTTATATTTAATTCAATGCAATTTGAAATTTAAAGAAAACCCAAATTTATTTATTCGTTGTTTGAATATAAATTTTTTTCAATGTATTTGTGCTCTATATTAAATACTATAAACAAATAAAGTTTCATTAAATAATTTAGTTTAGAAGGGTTAATTTAAAAGTAAAGAGATCAGTCCATATTTAAGTGTTTCTGTGTTTCAACAAAATCATGAATTTCAGTCCAACTTAAGTTTTACTAGACATCCAGAACGGCTTTATTGTTTTTTTTTTTCTAAAGTTCAAATTTATATTCAATCGCTGATGTTTTGACATTTCAAATTGATCTTTAAACGTCGATCATACGGTGGTTCAAATAAATTCTTAATTTCAGGACTTTCGGTAGTGAAATTAGTCTTTAATTTCAGTTAATTCTGAATCCCAAATTGAGCATGAATTCAATTATCATTAACTTCAATCGTTGGTCTTTCTTTCCAATATTAAAGTTTAATCCTCGGTATTTATTTAGTCCAAATTGTTCTTTACCCAAGAAGTTTCCTATGTCCAAATTTCTCTGCCTTTCGTCCATTATTCAAATAGATTTTTAATCGTTGTTCTTCTTCTGTTCTTCTTCGGTAAAATTTAAGATTCAGTTGGTTATCTTTCTGTAGTCCTAATTAAGATTAAATCAGAGCTTCAAAGGAAATCTTTTATGAAAAATAATCGAAGATTGTTTTGTATATTTGAAAAAGCCCAGACCGTTTAGAATTGATATTCAACCTTAAGTTCAGAATGTATTTTCGCAAACTTAAGAATATTTTTAATAGATTGTTTTGTGGAAAAGTTTCAATCATAGACCGTTTCGATAGCTTTGAAGAAGTTTAATCTTAGATAAAATTTCTAGTTTTCCAATTAATCCTTTCAGGGTCAAAAATAATTTATGTCTAGAAAAAAACTTGAAAACTTATATTTAAGATAATTTGAGTATGCTGAATCCGGGAAAAATAATATTTTTTGAATTTGAGTCTTCCCTAGTGAGTTATAGTAGGTCAAAGTTAAATGTCGAATATATTCGATATTCGACATTCGAAAAACAGTCTCCAAAAAGTACCACCAATATTTTTTATGAATTTTTTTTTTTTTTTGTAAAATGTATTCTTAAACTTCTTTCAATACAATACAATTTAAATCTGCATAGTCCGATCTCCTAAAATACAATTTTTTTGGCCATTAAATGAAGCTTTCATATCAAATTTGCATTTCTTCTCTTGAATAGGGACATCCGTTTGTTTGACACTACCGATGTGTTATTAATACATACCTATGTAAGTTATAGAATTAGCCGTAATTTTAGGCTAATTTTGAACATGCCTATTTTGATAGTTTTCATCAACATCGATCTCATCTGAAAGAACTCTTCCAGACTTCACACAACGTTCCTCATGGAATTTCACAGTATGTACATATGTATGTATTTTCAAATGCACAAACATTAACAATTACATACTGTAGTTAGTATGTATGTATAAATTTTATTTTATTTTTTAATGATTCGTTAGCAAACATTTTGCCCTAAAAACAAGGCCACCACTTTTTTAAATTGACAAAATAAATCGTGCTAGCGGGCGTGTGAGAGAGAGACCAAACGAGTACATCAAGCTTACTGTAAATATAATGCATTTCATTTGTTTTTTTTTAGTTTCTATGTGGTGTTTTTTTTTACACAAGAAAAACAAAAAGAAACAAAAAAAAAAACATACAAATATTCTATATGAAAGTTTCTATTTGAAAAAGAGACCACAAAAGAGACTTAAATACAGTAATAAGGGGGAGAGTAAAAAAACAAAACAATGATAAGTTTAGCAAAACAAAAAATGCAAATTGTTGTATAGCTCACATAATTTTTGTATATATAGATATGAACACATATATATATATATATATAGGTATATAAAGTTAATGTTTTTGTTGTTATTTTTATAGCAGGGTTGTTAAACTAGTTAATAGATATGATGGGGTTTTACATTAACAGCGCCTGCGCTAGTTTTGTCTAACACTACACTACACCCTCACTTACTCCCCCTATTATAATGCTCACACTCTTTGTGTCTGTCTATTTATTTGCAATTACTCTGTGTTAAGCTTTATTGCTATTGTTTTCAGGTCGTGGTTTTTACTAAATTCATTGTTGTGACAGGTTTTTTTCTTCTTCTTCTTCTTATTTATTTTAATATTATTTTACTTTGCTTTTTATTTGTGTACAACATACATACATATGTACATATGTATGGTTTTGTGTTGTTATTTAGTTTGTTTTCTTAATTTCTTGCATACCGATTTTGTTGTGTTGTGAGTAGGATTTTTTTTTCGGTTTGTTTGTTGGTATTGTGTTTAAGTATAAGCTTTTTTCATCTTATTTATTAATTTGAGAGTACAGGTTCTACACAGAAAATTTTAATCAGTTATAAAGAAAGATAGGTTGGTATTTGTTTTGTATTTTGTGAAACTACATAATTATGTCATAAATAAAAGAAATCTTTAAAATGTTTTAAATATAGGTATTTTTATTTGCAAAAAATTTAAATAAAGTAATTAAAATACATAGTTAGGTATTTCCTTTAACATGTTTTTAAACAAAAATGCACATACATATGTACTAGGTACAACATTCACTTTTATTAATAGCAATTTAATGTTATTAACATAATATGTCATTGATAACAACAATAACCAAATCACTTAGTTACATACAATTTATAGAATTGTAATAAAAGCACGTAATTCCAAGCTAAATTTATTATAGAGGGGAAAAACGTCACTCATTAAGGGAGAGTGAGTTTTTTTTTATTAAAACGCAACAGACTAACAGCAACAACAAAAAAATAATAATAAAAAAAACACTGTCAAGGTAAAACGCAGAATAAGTTTTTAATATTGAAAACAAAACAAAGTTATAAACGTTTACCAAAAATAATATGAGAAAGAGAAAAAGGAACAACAACAAATGATTAAGTATATAATAAAAGATGTACGCAAAATATCTACATATGTATGTATGTATTTATTTGGAATGTATTTATATAAAAAAAAAGAGATTTTAAATAAAAATCCAAAAGAGCTTCGTCGGTATAAATAAAGAAAAGAAGAAACCTTGACAACAATAAAAAGGAAGGCAATTACCTATAAAATATGAAAAATAATACACCTATGTAGGTATACTCCATTTGTAATAAATCGAAATATTGTACTTATGAGTTTTCCAACAAATCTAGTTGATTTTTACTAGATTTATCATACAAATATACTTTATTAGTAGATTTCGGCATATCTACACAAAATTTTGTAGAAATGCAACTATGTAGTAGAATAGAATGTTAAATAGTACTAAAATATACTACGCTGCTGAAGAAAAAAAAATACATTTGAAACAAAACAAATGACGAAAAAAAAAAACATTTAGGAAAAACATGAATGAAAAGTTTATTGTAAGTAAAATATAATATTATTTATAAAAGCCGAATCCTTTACAATAAATGAAAAACTAAAAATTCGGTATTTTATGTTTTATTTTATGGTTTTAACACTCTCGCGTATATGAAACACCGATGTCCCAAGACTTTTTTATTTGGTAAAATAATTCTTATTTCTTTTAATGAAGAATTTACTAGAATTTGCTGTAGTTTAAAAAAATACTTTGGTTTTGCTAACGAAAATTCTTTCGTGAAAAAAAATTCTCAAATCTACTTCCAACGAAGTTGTATGATGCAGTCTGAATAGAACTTTCGGTAAACTAAAATTTTAAATTAACTCAGATTTTTAGCGAACAAATACCAATACAAATTTCACACACAAGAGAAAACTATCAAAAGTATAAAATTAATAACAACAGCTCTAACTTTTTTATAAAATACAAACTAAAAAATTAAACTATCTAATTAATTGTGTATCTATTGTAAAAAATTGTTAGGTTATGTATACTTGTTTTGAAGTTGTCAAAATAATAAAGAAAACACCAACAGACAGCTGGTTGTTTTTTTTTTTTTTTTGCTTTGCTTTCAATACACGCAAAAAACGCAAATGAAAAATAGAAGGAGCACAACAAGCTAAATTAAACTCTCACACAAACAAGAAAAAGAAGTAGTATAAATACAAATGAGAGTTGTTAAATAAATGGTAATGTGGCAAAAAAAATTAAAATTGAGAGAAATACAAATGTATAAACATGATTGACAACTAGTAGCCGAACGTCGTAGTAGTATGTAATTTTGTGTAGTACACAAAAGAAAAGCGTATACACAAGCTTTTTGTTGTTACTTATATACATACATATGCATGTATATATCAATATAAGCGCTATTATATACCCAAAAGATGGATAGAGAAGGTGGGAGAGTACAAGTATATATAAGAAAAAAAAAAAGAATTAAACACAACAAATAAACTTACACACGTGAAAGGGAGCAAGAAAACAACAAATTAAATAAAACTGCATATGTGTAGTGTATTTATATACCCAAATATATGTTTGCTTCGTGTTGTAGGTATATAAACGCCAAAAAATGAAAAGTTGACTTTTTGTGGAAACTTTAGATAAAGGAAGTATATAAATATACACATAAAATACATATAGAAAACACTAAATACTAATTTTAGCCAATAAAAAAAAAACTAATATTTTTAATTAATAAACTAAATTAAATGATTTTGTTGAAATATGTATTTATAAAAACTTACCTTATTTAATTTAAATATTACTCTTTTAAAAGATTTTTATTTTTCTTACAAAAGTTTTATACAAAATTTCACAATGTTTTAAACACTTGAATATTTAGCTTTTTGCAGTTTTTTCTTAGTTTTTTTTTTTAATAATTATTTTTTCTTTATTTTTTAATATAAAAAATCTTTAAATTTTCTTTTTTTGTAATTAAAAAAATTAATGTAGATATTTTATTTTTTTTTCACAATTTTTTTTCTATTTACACACAGGGCAGCGCGTTTGAAAAAATTTCACTTCTTGTTTTAACGACGTTGAAAATCACTTTGAATACAAAAATTTTTTCATCAAACGAAAAATGCTTGGCTGTAGTTTTTTTCTTTTGTATTTACATACATATTTCTTTTTCACTTCAGTTGGTCTTGTCTGTTTTGTGCTTTATTTTATGCCTTCTTTTTTTTTTTTTTGCTCTTTGGGAATTCTGTGTTGCTTTTATTCAATTTTGTTTTGCTCTGACATGATTTTACGCTGTTTTTCAGTGGGTATTTCTTTTTAAATGACATTCTAAACAACAATTTCAGCCGACTTGCTTTTTTCTCATCTACTCTTTTTGTATTGGTATGTATGGCAGTGAATGAGGGTGTGCAAAATATAAATATATCGATAAAGCAGTGTCTTTTACACAGAGTTGCCTTGTTTGCTTTTTATACCATTCACCTTCGTAAGAAGATTATACATATAATTTTGCTTGTAATCCTACAATTAAATTTCGCGACCAATAAAATATATATATATGTACATTCTGAAGATTCAGAATAGTCGAATTTGATACTTACGTATTTATTTTATTTATTTATTTAAACTTTCTCCCAGATTAGTTTTTAATATTTTTTAGAACATTGTTAACACTGTTTAGAATTGTGCTCTTCATTGACAGAAATCGCAAAAAGCATAAACAAAAAAACCCGGCAAAAACTAGCAGATAAAATATAAAACAATAATAACCACAAAGCTATATTGTACTCTAATATTTTTAAATTATATTATTTGTATTTAATTTTTACAACATATTGTTTGTTTATTTTTACAACAATTAAAATTAACGTGAAAAAAAAACTAAAAATACAAAAAATATCGGGAAGAAGCAGAACTCATAAAAAGCATACACAAACAATTTGCAAAACCTGTAAAAAGAAGAAGATTTAAAGAAAACGTAGAAAGAGCGAAAAAATGAGCGATTAAACAAAAATTTGCTGCAACATATTAGCAAAAAAATAAAGAAAACTTTAAAAATATTTATATAAAAACAAAAAAATAACAAACTTAAAAACACAATAAATTATTAACAAATTTTATTTAAAGAAAAAGCTATTTACATGAAACTTTTAAAGCCAAGTTGGGTGCATCATGATGGTAAGTGTTAATTAAGGCAAAGGGAGAAATAAAAAAAAAATGTAAAACATGAGGCCTTGCACACCATTAAGTTAATTGTTGTCTCAAAGTTGAATGACTTTCTCAATTTTGTTTTTTTTTTCAAAAATTTTCTTACAGAAAAACCAATCTTCTCTGTGGATGTTCATCAGGAATGTCTTAAATTTGCCACTGGTGGGCAAGGAGTGGATTCCGGCCGGGTCGTGATATGGAATCTAATACCCGTGCTATCCGAGAAAGCCGAACTAGATGAGAATGTGCCGAAAATGCTGTGTCAAATGGACAATCATCTGGCGTGTGTTAATTGTGTGCGCTGGTCGCAAAGCGGCCTTATGTTGGCCTCCTGTTCGGATGATAAGTTGGTGATGATATGGCGGCAATCGAAGGTGAGTGTGAGAATAGGAATTCAAAATGTGTTGAAAATTTAGTTTTTTGTTAATTCTAGGGTCCCAGTGGTGTTTTTGGCACTGGAGGCATACACAAAAATCCCGAATCTTGGAAATGTGTTTTTACTTTGCGCGGCCATTCTGGTGATGTTTTGGACTTAGCCTGGTCCCCGCAAGATCGTTGGCTGGCCAGCTGTAGCATTGACAATACGATTATTGTTTGGGACGCCCAAAACTTTCCTGCCATGGTGGCAATGCTTAAGGGACACACGGGTCTAGTCAAGGGTGTTGCCTGGGATCCGGTGGGTAAATATTTAGCTTCACAAAGTGATGATCGTAGTGTAAAAATCTGGAAAACATCAGATTGGACTTGTAGTAGTACAATCACAGAACCTTTTGAAGAGTGCGGTGGCACTACACATATTTTACGTTTATCCTGGTCCCCGGATGGTCAATACTTAGTATCGGCTCATGCCATGAATGGCGGAGGACCAACAGCACAAATTATAGAACGAGAGGGCTGGAAGTGTGATAAGGATTTTGTTGGTCATCGCAAAGCTGTTACGTGTGTACGTTTTCATACCGCCATATTGAAAAGACAAGCGCCCAAGTCACAAAAACCCCAACAGTATTGTTGTTTGGCCGTGGGTTCCCGCGATCGTTCTCTATCAGTGTGGATGACAGCTTTGCAAAGACCTCTGGTGGTGATACATGAACTTTTTAATGATAGTATTCTAGATTTGTCCTGGGGTCCCGATAAATGCATACTCATGGCCTGTAGTGGCGATGGCACGGTGGCTTGTCTGCAATTTTCCGAAAATGAATTGGGCACTCCTCTCTCCGAGGAGGATAAAAATTCACTATATCAACGTATTTATGGCAAAACAGCAGCAATTTTAACGAACGGCTCGACGGCAGCCACAGATTTACTCATAGAAAATCCCGAACTTTTAACTTGTACTCAGGATAAAATAAAACCACCCACACTGCCAACCATACAGGTTACCAATCACAATAACAACATCGAAAACTCCTTAACACAAGCGGCCTCCAATGGTTTTGGTTATGGCAGCCGCAGCAGCACTTCTACACAAAATGCAAACGCTATGGAAATAGGACAAAGTACACCCATGAAAGCGATTAATAAACAAATGGAGACACGTACAAAAGATGGTAAACGACGCATAACTCCTGTGTTTATACCTTTAAATCAGGATGTGGCACAAACTACCACAACAACGAATACTAATTTAAGCAGTTTTGGTCAAGCAACTACAGAAGTAACGGGGAGTGCCTCCTTGCCTTCAGAGGGTGAGGCAGTAATAGCCTCCACTTCCTCGGCTAGTATGAAAGACAGTTCTACTGCTGCTGGCTCCTCAGCAACCACACTACCCAAAACCAATATAACAGATCAGGAAAGGGGGTAAGTTTAAATATTCAAACAATATTTGTAAGACTCTACATAAAAATTTCAAAAAAAAAATCGTTTTCAGCCGCTTGGATTCACGTTTAGTTAAAAGCTCAACGGCCAAACCACGCGTTGAACCTTTTACCGTTTCCAAGGACAACTTTCAATCATTTCCACACTTTAAACAAACACCACAACACTTTGGCAATGATGCCAATACCTCCGCCACCACCAGTAACGCTGCCTCAGCCACAAAATCTTATCAGGCCTCTACTATGGGCCCTAAAATCACCATAACCGCCACCACCAAGTGTGAATATCAAAAGACTGCTTTAGATTATCGCGTTCACGTAAGCAATGGCTGTGTGCCCACTAACAATGGTCTTTTGGCCAAAGTAACAGCATTTCGTTTAGCTACCGGCAAGCTGTGGGAGACATTTGTGGGTGAGTGCCGCACAAAATTTTATTCCCAATTAATTAAATAATATAATAATATAACGGTTTTATAATTTTCTAAACAGGTTCCCCTGTGGTAAATTTCAATTTTTGTTTGAAATGCGTCATGCTTTGTAGTTTAGATGGTTCCATGCGTTTATTGGATTTACAAACCGGCAGTCCCCTAATGCCAATAATCTCTCTAACAACAGCTGCCATACAATGTGCCTTTGTAGGTTTCTCAATTATCTTTTATTTAGGCTTTTAAAGTTTTATTTTAATCAGTTTATTTCTCTTTCAGTGTCCCAAGGGCCTTTTAGTGGGTGTCATTACCGAATGTGGCCTTTTGCGCATTTGGAATATTGCCACTTGTTCGGCTGTTTTAGCCACCACCTGCAATGAGGTCTTTGGCAAACATGGCTCGGTGTTACAGTTTACCATAACCGAACATGGTGTACCTATGATTCTGTTCTCAAACGGTCAGGCCTTTTCATATTCTGCTCAATTACAATCTTGGTTAGTTTTGAATACTAAGGATCCGATTATGCGTCATGGTCTGCGTACTTCTATACCTAAGGAATTGAATAAGAACTATTTATGCTATCCTTTGACATCTATCCAGGCGGCTACTACCACTTTTGTTACGCAGAGTACTGGTATTGATTTGTAAGTATTTGAAATTATTTTTGTAGTCAAGCAGACTTTATATAGAAGAGCTTATTATAGAAAATATTTTTATAAAAAAAACTTTTTATAGAAAAACTTTTTATTTTAAAAAGCTTTTCTATAGAAAAGCTTCTTAAAAAAAGCTGTTTTTAAAACTTTTCTATAAAAAACTTTCTTCTATTTCCTTTAATTGGACAATGACTTTTCATAGAAAAGCTTTTTATAAAAAAGCTTTTTATAAAAAAGCTTTTTATATAAAAGCTTTTTATAAAAAAAGCTTTTTATAGAAAAGCTTTTTATAAAAAAAGCTTTTTATAGAAAAGCTTTTTATAAAAAAGCTTTTTATAGAAAAGCTTTTTATAAAAAAGGCTTTTTATAGGAAAGCTTTTTATAAAAAATTATTTTTATAGAAAAGCTTTGTATAAAAATCCATTTTATAGAAGAACTTAAAAAAGCTTTTGATAGGAAAACTTTTTATAGAAAAGCTTTTCTGTTGAATAATTGGAATTTTCCATAAAATTGTCTCTTCTTTTTAATATTCTTTTAGAAATGCCAACGACTGGCAATCGGTTGCTAAAATATCATTCATCGAAAATCAAATTAAACTTTGTGAAGCCATAAATTCCGCAGAGGAACTCAAGTACTGGTACACCATGTTAGCATTTCATTTGGCTATTGGTAATAATGAAAATAAACTGCGTCTACTACTCAACGATCTCTTGGGAACCGGGACTAGAAGTATAAGCTCACAAAATGAATACATATTGGTAAGTAGAAGCTACAGAACTATATTGGAATGAATTATATTTATTCTTCTTTCGCCTTAAAGAATATACCCAAACATGAAATCTTGGATTTGGTTTTGGAACAACTTAAAGTCCATATTAAATGGCAGCGCATTTATATGGAATACAATGAATTATATCAACATTTAAAACAACGTCGGCAAGCTAAGCTTAAAAAACAACAACAAGAACAACAACAACAGGAGCAACAAATTTTACAACAAACTGAAAAAGAGAAATCTCCCACTTTAACAACAAAAACCACGGAAGAAGATGCTGCAGCTGCCACCACCTCCTCCTCCAATTCTAGTTTGAATTGTGCCAAATTAGAAACTCGTATGGATATTACTTAATGTTACAACCAACAACAACTTGTTCACACACAAACACACGCTCGCCAAAATGTTCTGCCCAGCAGAATAATAGTTCTTCTCATAATTAATCACTACTCGTCGTCGTTTAAACATGAAATTAATTTTATTTATTACAGCTAAGCTATTTCATTCAATTAAATTTATGCTTATTTATCTTTTTTAGGTATTTTTTAAGAAGTTATTTTCAGAAACAAAAAAAAAAAAAACGGAAAAACTAAACCGAAAATATGTTTTGTTGTATTATTAATACTGTAAAATCTATATAAATATTTAATGAAATTAAAATTATTATTGTAGATTATAGATTAGTCCTTCTCTCCTACTCTTATTTTCATTTCTTTTAAGTTTAGTTATATGAAAGGAAAAAAAAATAATTAAATACATCAGCTATAAAAATATAGTTTGTTTATTCCTATTTTTGAAAAAAAAAAACATTTATCAATTTATAATGATGGTTTAAGGTAATTTATTAAGCCACAAGCTTTTCAACTTAACAAGAAACTTTACTTTGGATTTAGAACTGATGGATTCCAAATTAAGCCAATATTATTTGTGTAATTTTTCCCTTAATAAGTTTTCGTTCATATTGTACGTTTTATTATATATTTTGCTCTACCTTTTTCATTCATTATTTATGTATATATTAAGTAATATTTATATGTAATTTAAAGATAAAAACAATTTAAATAAAACTTATATTGAAAGCGAAAGTTACACGATGATTTTATATCGATAGAGCTTGTAAATCTGGAAAAAGACAAGGCTTCTTAGCAACAAAGAATACTATTTAGGTTTTTCTTATTTACTTTATTTCAAAAAGGTTTAAAAGTTTTCAACGCACATTTTATTGCATATAATGAGGTCCAGGTGTAGGTACACTTTTTAAAGGTGAATCAAAATCTGTCTCTGTAGGCTCTGGTACAGGGCATTCCTGAAGCGAAGTACCTATGCGTTCTTGCAGTGTTTCATAGAGTTTGTGTACGGTTTCATTGTGGCCCGTTGTGGGTTGCATGGCCTTCATGAGCGATTGCAAACGACCTGGTGGCAACTTGTTGTGAACATACCTAACAGAGGAGAAAAAAAAATGGTGTATTTTTAAATAGTTAAGAAATTGAAATATATTCGTTATATCATACCATAATAATTTAATCATGTGTCTCGTTACATTGTCTCTGGTCAAGCCGGCGAATAGAAATTCATCAAATAATGTGGTGCAAAAATCTTCTGTGGTAAATTCCTCGGCCATGGGTATCAATAAAGCAATCTTTAGAAGAGAAAATCCAAAAATTTTATAAGCTAAACTTTTACAATGATTTAAATTTTACTTACCAATGAATGTAGAAAAGGATCTTCGTAGGCGCGATCATCTTTACACGACGACAATATAGCCAAAACCCGCAAAACACCCACACGATCCTTCTGTCGAGCCGTATTTAAAGTATAATACATGGCTAAAATACTGGCCACTGAACTCTCCTGTATATATGCTTCTACAGCATCGGGAGCCGGACCCGAATGCTCTATAGTTGTCAAAGCCGATTCACGTTCATCGGGTGGTAATTTGGAATGTAAACTGCGGCACTGATCATCCACCATCAGAGACATAAGAGCCGGTAGAAATTTCGTTACAACTTGTGAGTCGAGCTTAGGTTCCTTGAAATCTTGTGAATCTATCATAACCCAGGCACTGAGACCTAAAGCCAACATGCGCAACAACAAAATGAGAATAGTGTTGTCTCGTGGCAAACTTTCATTGTTGATCAAGTGCTGTAGTATTTTTATGGCCGAAGTGGCTAGAAAATTAATAGCATAAGGATCACACAAAGTCATGGAGAGATCACCCAAAACCTGTTCCTGACCACGTTTGATATTATCCAAAAAACCTTGCAACTCCCTAGATCTTTTGATATCAACATTTTTCTCTCTAATACAGGCATCCAAACACCAGGTGAACTTATGACAAGGATCGACTGAAATAATCTCTTGAACTTCCAAATCATGCAAAGCCATTAGCAGCTCAGCCCTCAAGGTGCAATAGTGAACATTGCGTGTCCTTAAGAACAGAGTACGCAAAAATTGCAATACCATATCGTACAGCTTTACACTGGTACCAATCATATTGGCTAATTTTTGCACCACCTCACCCTGACGCCTTACCTTGGGCGAAGGATGAAAGAAGAGATTATTTAGGTTAGTGTGATCAAACAAAATATGCTCCTTTTCCCGTATATACTGCGAGAGTAAGGGTGAAACTTCATCACCAAACAGCGATTGATTATCACGCCATATTTGTCTTTTCACCTCAGTATCGGTGTCAGCATATAGCTCACGATCTCTTACTAATATACGCAAATACTTATCGTCTATATGGGGAGTGTTGCGCAAAATGGCCATTACTACGGGACGCAAAGCCTTAACACGCACCACAGGGAAACTTTTTATTAAGAGTTCTTTCAGTTTCTTATCACGCTCCCGGGGATCTTTCTGACCCAACTCGTTGATATGAGCTATAAGTTTATCCCTTAATTCCTCCATAAGAGAGGTGTGAAAATCAAGACGACGCACACCATGCAAATCCAGCAAAGGCAACATGGGACGTAAAGAGGGCAATAAAACACCATTTTCTAGCTAAAGCCCAAGGATAATAATATATATTTTTCATGAAATATAAAAAAAAAATAATAACAAAACTCACCTGAAAACTTTCTATAGCCTTTAAGGGATCTGTGCAAGAGGTAAGAGCCTCTCTTAAATAAGCCTGACCCGGTATATTTACCTCTTCCAGACCAGTGCCAGTAAATTTGGGTGGAGGTTGTGCCATATTTAGGTTTTCTATTATATTTTTATTAATTTTCCTGCTAAATTATTACAATTTTTCGAAAAGTAAAAAAAATATTCCTTAAAAACATACGTCTTGGCGTATGTTTATGTTTTTTTTTCTTCTTCTAACAAAATGTAAATGTCAAAAAGATGTTTACAATAAAACTGCCATATTCTTTTAATGTATAAAACACTGCCTTATCATTAATACAGTGGTTAACAGTAAAACTCTATTATATTTTTATAAAACACTTTTTAATGAAAAAATATAATAATATTAATCTAAATATTTAATAAATTATACAAATTTTTTTTATATTTAGATATTTTTAACAATTTGTTATTATTGTTATTATATATTGTAAATCATCTGGCATCTCTTTAACTCTTTGACACTCTCACAGCTGTCAGTACTCAAAAACACTCTACTCTTCAATAGATTTCTTGAATTTTTCAGGTAGTAAAGTGTGTTTTTTTTTATAGAAAAAATTAAAATATTTACTTTAAAAGTGCTCTAAAAGTTTTAAATTTGCTTAAAAATTATAAACAAAATATTAAACTAAAAATATTTACTACAAAACCGTTAATAAATTTAAAAAAAAATAAACGAACGGAAATAAAATAACTCGTAGCAATTGTAAATTTTTTTCTTGGGAAATCTAAAGAGCAGCGAAAAAATAATTCATTCGATGATGATGACGACCACAACTACAGCAGTAGTAGCAGAAGAAACGAGTTACTCGTAAATTATTGCTAAATAAGGATTAAAATTGGCTAAAAGCAATTGCAAACAATTAAATATCTTTTAATAAAACTAAATAAAAATGGAAAATAATACACAAAGTATGTAAAATTTGCAAAAAATGGGGGAAATGTTTATAAATTATGATATTTGTTTTCCCATCAGAGAGAAGACGTTATCAAAAGGACTTGGCTCCCACAGATGATATTCTAACCTTGATACATTTGGTCCGGCAAAATCCCACATTGTATAATTATAAATTACAGCCGAATCAACGCAGGCGTATAGATATTTTAAATGGTTGGGCGGAGATAGCAGCGGCCATAGGAAGTAAGTGTATATACAACTAGTTGCTATGGTTTTTTTTTTGTAGAACTTTGTATTCGTTGATGTGGCATAACAAAAAAAAAAACAAATTGCAATTATCCTCAATAATTCAATAACTGTTATACTCCGGATGTATATCTCTATGTATTTCTTTCACAATTTTATGTTAAAACGTTATAAGAAAATTTTTAAAGAAATTTTTAAAGAAATTTTTCTAAAAATTTTAAAATTTTTAAAGCCGAAATAATTTAAAATAAACATTTTAAAATTTCGCTTTTAAAATAAAATTTCCCTTAAAGGGAAATTTATTAAAGTGATATTTAACAAAATCATAATACATATATGTATGGTTAGTTTCACTCACTAAAATTAAAATTTAAATAATTTTCAAAATTTCCCTAGAACAAAAAAATTTCCTCTCTATGGAAATTTTTATTAAAAAGCTATTTTCAGAAATTTTTGCATATTATTTATGAGTTTTTGAAGAAAATTCCTAAAAAGTATTTTTTGTTAAAATTTCCCTTTAGAAGAATTTTTAATTTTAACGATTTGTCATACAAAATTTTACATATTTATCATTAGAAATTAACTTTAAACGGAAATTTTATAAAATTTTGTAAATTTCCCTTGCACAATAAAATTTCCCTTCTAGGGAAATTTTTGTTTTAAGGAATTTTTCGAAAAATTTATAATTTTTCAAGGGAAAAATTAATGAAAAAATAAAATTTTAAATAATTTTCAAAATTTCCCTTGAATAAAAAAATTTCCCCTCAAGGGAAATTTTTATTAAAAGGCTATTTTTAAAGATTTCTGCATAGTATTTATTAGTTTTTCACGATAATGCGAAAAAATATTTTTTTGATTAAATTTCCCTTAATTAAAAAATTTCCCTTTAGGAGAATTTTAAATTTTAATGATTTTTATTATCAATCTCTCAGTAGAAATTAATTCTTAACAAAAATTAGAAAAAAATTCCCTTCGGCAAAAAATATCCTTTCTCTTTTTTATAGGAAATTTTTGAAAATTTATATTTTTTTAGAGAAATTTTCATAAATTTGTCATTTTTTATAGGAAATATTCGAAAATATATATTTTTTATGGGAAATTTCCCTTTTTCATATTTCTTTATTTTTTTAAATATCGGATATTTAAACTTCTTCTAGACAAATACACCGTTGAGGAATGTCGACGCAAATGGAAAAATCTACGCGATACATATCATCAATATCGTTTGCGTAAACCTAAAATGAGTGATGGTCTCTCGAAATGGCGTTACGCCAAGGATATGGAATTTCTATCGAATGTCTATCAACCGAAACTAAAATCGAATCGTACACAAAACTACAACAGTACCGCACCGCAAGATAATCTACTGCACAGTGTTTCGGAGAGTACCGACGAACATGATCATGTTGTGCCGCAGGATATGGTACATTCAAATATTATTTCAGTCAATGATGCGGACACATTTATTTTGACTACATACGAGGATGTAACACATGACAACGATGTCTCACATGAGGATCCCAATATGGTGTCTCACAGTGAATTGAATCATGACAATAACAGCATGGAAGATTGTGTTGAGATTGTGAAGCATGAACAACATGTGACGCTGGATGATGATGGCAATACGGGCGGTGATGTGGACTATGAGGAGGTGTGTCTGTACGAAGAATCGGGCAATACGCCGAGTGTGGATTGTGAGACAATTATTGGAGCGGGAGCTGGTACAAATTCTGCCAATTCGGATGATACAAAATTTCAATATATCGATGCAAATGATTTCTGTATAGCGTCTATGAATCCCACAACATCACAATATTCAAGTAGTGCTAGTAGTGTTATTGGTGCCACGGGTACAATTAAATTGAAAGCCTTACCCATGGTGAGTTCTACGACTACATCCACAGCATCCTCTACCCTCGACTCGACGGCCTCGTGTGTAGGAATTGCCTCTCCTTCGGTACATTTACAAACTCTACCCGAGTTGACACCCTCGCCAGCGATACCTCCGCCGGCCACAACGGCCAGTACGTCTGCCACATATATGTATACCACCCTAAATCCCACAAGATCTCAATACAACAGCAATAATAATTCGGGCAGTGTTATTGGAGGATCAACGGGTACCATAAAACTAAAGAACTTACCCACCGTCAGTTCCTCCAGCACGGCTATGGCTTCTACATCTTCTACCACCTTAGATTCGACCACCATCGCTTCACCTTCAGTACACATACACAATCTGCCAGAATTAACAGCCTCCCCCACAACAGCCACCAGCACCCCCCCTGAGACGAAACATGATGCCAACAACTCGTTGCTCAACTCGGTTAACACAAATTCCCAACAAATGCAACCAACCTACGCAAATACCACCACACCCTCCACTTCAGCGGCAATGTCGTCCGCAGTAGCAACAGCAAACATGATTTGCAATCATCAACGAGAAGAATGTGATTTATTTTTCGATTTTCTTAAAAAGAAAATACAACGTTTTCCCCCCGAAGAAATCACTTCCATACAAGTGGAATTTCTTAATTGTGTTTTGCGACGAGAGGCGGAACATGCCCAGAAAGCTCAGCAGCAGCAGCAGCAACAACAGCATAATTCTATTCATTAGGTAGTTTTTTATTAGATTTATTTTCTATATAAAAAAAACAAGGTTTCGTTAAAAAGAAAATGAAAGTTTAAAGAGAAATAATTATTGATATAATTAATTACATTTAAAAAAATATATTGAAATTTAAGTATCAACATTTTTATGTTTCATTAAATAAATTTAAATATTTTTAGCTGTAAATGTATAAAAAAAAATAAATGAAAATATCACAAATAAATTAAGAGAAGATTTCTAAAAAAAGGAGAGAACATTTCGAAAATTTTCTAAAAAAAAAGAGAGAAAATTTCGAAAAAGACAGAAAATTTTGAAAGTTTTCTAAAAAAGAGAGAAAATTTCGAAAATTTTCTAAAAAAGAGAGAAAATTTCGAAAATTTTCTAAAAAGAGAGAAAATTTCGAAAATTTTCTAAAAAAGAGAGAAAATTTCGAAAATTTTCTAAAAAAGAGAGAAAATTTCGAAAATTTTCTAAAAAAGAGAGAAAATTTCGAAAATTTTCTAAAAAAGAGAGAAAATTTCGAAAATTTTCTAAAAAAGAGAGAAAATTTCGAAAATTTTCTAAAAAAGAGAGAAAATTTCGAAAATTTTCTAAAAAAGAGAGAAAATTTCGAAAATTTTCTAAAAAAGAGAGAAAATTTCGAAAATTTTCTAAAAAAGAGAGAAAATTTCGAAAATTTTCTAAAAAAGAGAGAAAATTTCGAAAATTTTCTAAAAAGAGAGAAAATTTCGAAAATTTTCTAAAAAGAGAAAATTTCGAAAATTTTCTAAAAAAGAGAAAATTTTCTAAAAAAGAGAGAAAATTTCGAAAATTTTCTAAAAAAAGACAGAAAATTTCGAAAATTTTCTAAAAAAAGAGAGAAAATTTCGAAAATTTTCTAAAAAAAGAGAGAAAATTTCGAAAATTTTCTAAAAAAAAGAGAGAAAATTTCGAAAATTTTCTAAAAAAGAGAGAAAATTTCGAAAATTTTCTAAAAAAGAGAGAAAATTTCGAAAATTTTCTAAAAAAGAGAGAAAATTTCGAAAATTTTCTAAAAAAGAGAGAAAATTTCGAAAATTTTCTAAAAAGAGAAAATTTTCTAAAAAAAGAGAAAATTTCGAAAATTTTCTAAAAAAGAGAGAAAATTTTCTAAAAAAGAGAGAAAATTTCGAAAATTTTCTAAAAAAGAGAGAAAATTTCGAAAATTTTCTAAAAAAGAGAGAAAATTTCGAAAATTATCTAAAAAGGAGAGAAAATTTCGAAAATTTTCTAAAAAGGAGAGAAAATTTCGAAAATTTTCTAAAAAAGAGAGAAAATTTCGAAAATTTTCTAAAAAAGAGAGAAAATTTCGAAAATTTTCTAAAAAAGAGAGAAAATTTCGAAAATTTTCTAAGAAACAGAAAAATTTCGAAATATCTAAATTTTTCTAAAAATTCCAAAAATACTTTATAAAGAGGATTTATAGAAAATTCTCTAGAAAATAGGAAATTTTTCGAACGTTTTGTGTAAAGACTTTCTTTTAAGATCATCACCATACCAGCAAACATTTTCTTATAGAAACACTTGATCAGCGATCTTTTTTCTATACGTATAACATAAAGAAATAAAAACAACATTATTATTCTTTGCTATTTATCATTTAAATAGCTTTTTGTTCAGGACATTTTGTTTACTTATTTATTTTCTTATTTTGGCAATTGACAATAAACAAAATATAATAAATCTTTTGTGTGTGTGTGTGATGTTAGTGCAAAAATGTGTGGGATTTTTGTAAGATGTATAAAAAAGGAACACATTTCAAAACTAACCGCGGCTTATGTTTTAAAGCTAAAATTAAAAACAAACTTGCTTAAAAAAATCATAAGCAAAAGAAGGAAAATAATGATAAATTAATGCAGGTATTAATTTGGGAACACTTGATGTCGTTTTAAATTAAATGAACACAAAACTTGTTTAAAATAAAAATAATAATAACAATTGAACTATAAATATATACATTTATAAAATATAGCCTTAAAATAATATTAAAAAGAAATACCAATTAATGCCAAATTTATAGTAAAAAAAAAAAAAAATACAATTTAGTTTGTTAATTCTCGCAGAGACATTTAAATTTAAAAACAAAGACACATTATGTAGTTTGATTGGTTAATGCATTAATACGATCTGTATTAAAGTAAATTACAGTTATAGTAATATCATCACGATATAGACGTACAACATCTTGAGGTAGTGATAAATAGTAAGCGATTTTCGAATGTTCAATGCCATATTCAGTACCGCCCAAGGCATGACGTATCAAATGAGTGGCAGAGTTTTGATCTGAAGGTTTGCGGGTGCGGCCAGCTCTGCAATAATAATAATAATAAATACATTAAATTTCTCGTTTATTAATAATAAATATTCAAACCACTTACTTTCTTTCTGCTAATATATCAGAGATGGCCTGTAAGGTAACATCTCCATCAGGCAATTTAATGGGCTCTAGAGATTTTTTCGAATTTAAATGTTCACCCACCAATTGTACGACTTGTGTAGGTGATAGAAAATCCCATAGGCCATCACTGCCTATTACTAGGAATTTATCATTGACGGTTAAACGATGATGTTCAACATCAGGTTTTGCTGATAGATAGGGTGGTGTATAATAGTGTGGCGGTACAGCATGTTCGCCAAAGACAGGTACTACATATTTTTCCATTATTTCATTTGACCATTTATAACGGAAATCTCCCATTGCACGCAATGGAGCCAATTGACTGAGTAAACGTTCATTTCTTATAGCTGTATCGTGTTCCTCTTTGGGATGTTCCATTAATATTCGTTGTACTTCTTGGTGATTGTCGTAGTTATGTTCCTGATTAAGTTTTTTCGATGACCATTTGCCGGTTTCAGGGCATACTGAGCCCAAGACTGCCGTACAATCACCGGTACTAGCTAAATGTATATCAAGGCCTTCGATATGGGCAACACAAGCAACGGCACCTGGGGTGAGAGGAATTTTTAAGATTTTTTTTAAGAGAAATGTTCGAAAATTTTCTGTAAAAAAAGGAAAATGTTGGAAAAATTTCTCTTTTTATAGAAAATTTTCGAACATTTTCTATATAAAAGAAATATTTTCAAAAAATTTCAATATAAAAATACAATTTTACAAGTTTGTTTTTCATTTACCTGACATCGCTACCGCCATTGTTCTCATATTTGTATTATTTAAGGCCTCTTCCGATAAATCATTGTCCAATGAAAGAAATGCATGTTCCATAGTTGTGGCAATATCTGGTAATTCTTGACTAGATAAGGTTTTAATGTATTTGCTAAAGCTTTGTTCATAAATATCCTTGATTTCTTTAACAAAATCCACCTAAAAATAGAAAATCTGTTAGGACATTCTAAAACTAATTAAAACTTTTAAAATCTTTCACCCACATTGTCGTTGTGACACTTTAAAAACGACTGACTATTGCACCCCTTATCAATTTGTTCTTTTAGGATTTTACGGTCAACCAAGGAAGCGGCTATATAACGCAGTAAACGTTTCGAAATAACTTGAGAGCAGGCGGGACCACCATGACCATCGAAAATACCACAAATGAAACCTTTAAAAGAAAATTTATTAGAAGTTGTCGAACTTTATTGATTAGCTCACCTTTTTTATGTAAAAAACTGCCTTCGGTACGACAATCTTCACAGGGCTTATTGGATGCTACTTGATTGGATTCATAGCTGTGTATGGTACTGTTCTGGTCCTCCGGAATGGCATACATGAATTCATTTTCTCTTAGAATCATATTAACCTTTTAAAAATAGAATGCAAATGGTTATCAAATACAAAAATAGTATCTCAATGTTTAGGGACTCACATCATATGGCGATAATTGTGGCAGTTGTGCCTGCCTCTGTAGGGAGCTGAAAAAATTACGTTTAACATCATCCTGGCCACTGAAGAGTGTTCTTGCTGTCCTGTGTCGTACATTAAGGACGGTATTACGTAGTAGTATTGTTAACATTTAAAAATGTGCTTTAATAACTTCTCTACACTTTAAATAGTCTTGGTGGTTAGTGGGTGGTCACTTTAGTTTTCCTTATTTTTATTTATTTCTGACAAATTTTCCTTTTTGTTTTATTTATATAATTATTTTTATATATTTTAAGCTATTAATTGTTTACTGCTTAATTCATGGACTTTTATTTATTATATATATTATATTTTTTTAATAAATTTCTTTTATAATTCGTTGAAATACGGAAAGAGGAAAAGCCAAGAAATGAAATTTTGTAAAGAAAATTGCGAACCGTAGGTAGAGTCCCGTGTCGCTGAACTCTTAAGAGTATGACTGCAGCCGTCGTTTAATTTTGTGAGACGCCGTTGCAGTATAAATTTATTGTTTAAGTTATATTTATTATAATTGATAGTTATTGAAAGATATTTTTCTTTGTAATTTCATATGGTTTTTTAAAATTTTGAATGAAATATTTTAATTTTTAATTGAAAATTGTTTTCTTCTTATTGATTGAAAACCGCCAGTAAAACTTGAAATTTCAACGACGTTTTTAGTTTTGAATGGCGCAGTTTTCTGCCGAACAACTGTCAAAATGTTTGAACTTCACCTAAATATGAAATCGATAATGCAGTGTATCTAAGTAAGGGTGACCGGACAAAATGATCCAAAATAATAAATTTAAAAAAATGCTCCAAAAATAAAAACAAATAAATTTTATATAAACTAAAAAAGGTTTCTAAAATTTCTCGTTAATAGAATTTTCCATAAATTTTTTATTTTAAAAACCCTTTTTAATAAGATACATTTTCGATGATTCTATAAAGAGAAATAATAACGAAAAATTTAATGTAATAAGAAATTTAAATATATTTTGTCTATATCTAAGCATTTTTTATAATCCAATGGAATTTCTTAAAAAAATATTCTTGCTATATTTTTTACTTACTGACTACTTTTTATACACCCATTTACAACACTTTTGTGTAAAATAACCATTGATAGCACTGTTTTATCGTCTTCACTAATCCTTTACAAATTTTTCTCCCAATTTGTAAAAGATTAATGAGAATTGATGAAAATGTCACATCTCAGTTTTTTTTATCGAGGGGTGTTTATATTTTTTTTCTTCTTCGCTAGTCAAGTGAAATTTTCTTCTTGTGAAAAAATGTGAAATTTTCAAGGAAATATTGTTAAGAAAATTATAAAAAATAATAAAAAAGAGTGCTAAAGGTGCATTTAATACAATTTCAAATAAAATGTTTCCCATAGAGCATGTGAAATAAAAAGCAAATGTAAAAGAAAAAAAGTTGTGTAAAAAATTACAATAAAGAAAAAAATCTCCAACAAGAATTAAGGAAAAAAGAAAAAAAGTATTTATGCGTGTAGGTAAAATAAAAAAGAAAAAATATATATTATCCCAAAAAAGGTGCTGCGCCTCTTTTTCTATTTACCACAAAATAACAAAGTGTTAATTTAATTTTTGTTAATAATAAATCAAATAAAAGAAAAATTAAGCAATACCTGAAGAAATAAGTAAAAAAGAAAAAAATGTTAAAAGAAGCCAGCAGCAAATAAAAAATACACAAAAAGTGTTTTACAAAAAAAAAAAAAAAAAAAATGGTGACAAGTGCATTGTAAAAAAATCAAACAGAGCTGAAGAAAAATAGTAAAAAATAAGAGAAAAATCAACAGAAATTGAAAATGTCAATTTCATTTGACAAAATCTTTATTTAAAGGTGAGCTGCCTGAAATTGTATTTATTTTTATTAATAAATTTTAGTGAAAGCTGTTAAACTTCGTCCCCAACCATGTTGTACTTTTTTATTGTTTTTTTTTTTTTCCTATTCCCACATCTTTTTACATTTCCCCCACCATCCCAAACATCACAACCAACAAACATCAACATCTTTAAGTTAAACAACTCTATTGGATTGTCTGTGTACATTTTCATTACTTTTTTTGGTTTTTTATTTTGTTGAGTCTTTCGTTATTGTTTTATTTTGTCTTTATTTGATTTTTTAGTTTTTTTTTTTATTTCTATATTTCTTCTGCCTACAAATTGTTGTTGTTTGCCGTTGTTTAAATTATATTGTTGTTTTTTTTTTGTCTTTCAACTTTTATAGTTGAATGTGTGTTTTTTTAATTTATTTATTATTGTTGCCACCGCAGCACCTTTAAATTGATTGTTTATTTTCTGTTGTTGCTTTTGATTTTGTGTGATACGTTTTTTGCTATTCTTTTTATAAAAAAAATTATTTAAATTTGTTTATTTCCAACAAAATGCCACTACAATTTTTATTGACATTTACATAAAGTAGTTTCAATGCACCCTACATACAAGTAAGGGGTATTTTAATAGGTTTGCAAATTATAAAGTTTTTAGGAATTTATTAAGAACTTTATATAGAAAAGAACTTATAGAAAATTTAATGAACATTCATTTATACAAAAAATGTATAACAAAACAAATTTAAGAAAAATTTTCTTTAAAATGAGGATTTTAAATTAAGAATTTTAAAGAGAAAATTTTCTTGGAAATAATAACAAAGTATGGACTGTAGTCTTGTCTAGAGTCTGAACTATATTCTTGTCTATAGACTGGACTATAGTCTTGTCTAGAGTCTGAACTATATTCTTGTCTATAGACTGGACTATAGTCTTGTCTATAGTCTGGACTATAGTCTTGTCTATAGTCTGGACTATAGTCTTGTCTATAGTCTGGACTATAGTCTTGTCTATAGTCTGGACTATATTCTTGTCTATAGTCTGGACTATATTCTTGTCTATAGTCTGGACTATATTCTTGTCTATAGTCTTGTCAATAGTCTTGTCTATAGTCTTTTCTATATTCTGGACTATAGTCTTTTCTATAGTCTGGACTATAGTATTGTCTATAGTCTGGGCTATAGTCTTATCTATAGTCTGGACTATAGTCTTGTCTATAGTCTGGACTATAGTCTTGACTATAGTCTGGACTATAGTCTTGTCTATAGTCTGGACTATAGCCTTGTCTATAGTCTGAACTATAGCCTTGTTTATAGTCTGGACTATAGGTCTGGACTATAGGCTTTTCTATAGTCTGGACTATAGTTTTTTCTAAAGTCTGGACTATAGTATTTTCTATAGTCTGGACTATAGTATTGTCTATAGTCTGAACCATAGTCTTGTCTATAATCTGGACTACAGTCTTGCCTATAGTCTGGACTATAGTCTTGTCTATAGTCTGGACTATAGTCTTGTCTATAGTCTTGTCTATAGTCTGCACTATAGTCTTGTCTATAGTATGGACTATAGTCTTGTCTATAGTCTGGACTATAGTCTTGTCTATAGTCTGGACTATAGCCTTGTCTATAGTCTGGACTATAGCCTTGTTTATAGTCTGGACTATAGCCTTGTTTATAGTCTGGACTATAGGTCTGGACTATAGGCTTTTCTATAGTCTGGACTATAGTTTTTTCTAAAGTCTGGACTATTGTATTTTCTATAGTCTGGACTATAGTATTGTCTATAGTCTGAACCATAGTCTTGTCTATAGTCTGCACTATAATCTTGTATATAGTCTGCACTATAGTCTTGTCTATAGTCCAGACTATAGGCAAGACTATAATCCAGACTATAGACAAGACTATAATCCAGACTATAGACAAGACTATAATCCAGACTATAGACAAGACTGTAGTCCGGACTATAGACGAGACTTTAGTGCATACTATAGACAAGACTATAGTCCAGTCTATAGACGAGACTATAGTCAAGACTATAGACAAGACTATAGTCAAGACTATAGACAAGACTATAGTCAAGACTATAGACAAGACTATAGTCAAGACTATAGACAAGACTATAGTCAAGACTATAGACAAGACTATAGTCAAGACTATAGAAAAGACTATAGTCAAGACTATAGAAAAGACTATAGTCCAGACTATAGAAAAGACTATAGTCCAGACTATAGAAAAGACTATAGTCTAGACTATAGACAAGGCTATAGTCCAGACTATAGACAAGACTATAGTCCATACTATAGACAAGACTATAGTCCAGACTATAGACAATACTATAGCCCAGACTATAGACAATACTATAGTCCAGACTATAGAAAAGACTATAGTCCAGAATATAGAAAAGACTATAGACAAGACCATATAGTCTGGACTATAGTCTTGTCTATAGTCTGGACTATGGTCTTATATAGTCTATAGTCTTTTCTATAGTCTTTTCTATAGTCTTGACTATAGTCTTGTCTATAGTCTTGACTATAGTCTTGTCTATAGTCTTGATTATAGTCTCGTCTATAGTCTGGACTATAGTCTTGTCTATAGTATGCACTAAAGTCTTGTTTATAGTCTGGACTAAAGTCTTGTCTATAGTCTGGACTATAGTCTTGTCTATAGTCTGGTCTATAGTCTTGTCTATAGACTGTGGAAAGTCTAGTCAATAGTCTGGAATATAGTCCAGTCTATAGTCTGGATTATAGTCCAGTCTATAGTCTGTATTATGTCCAGTTTATAGTCTGGATTATAGTCCAGTCTATATTCTTGATTATTGTATATTCTATAGTCGGGACTATAGCCTTGTCTATTGTCTAGACTATAGCCTAGACTATACTATAGAGTTTAGTTTAGTTTATAGTCTGTCTATAGTTTAGTCTATAGTCTATATTAAAGTCTAGTTTATAGTATAGTCTATACCATAGTCTAGGGTCTGGACTATTATCTATAGTCTGGACTATAGTTTATTCTGTTACATAGTCAATTTATTAAACGATACCAAATATGAATATCAGATTGATTTTGAAAAAAAATGCAAATAAAATTACTTAATTTTCTTAAAAACATCAAAGTTCACTTCCTATGTGGTGGAACACTTAAAATGCTTTCAATCAAAATAAAATACTTATAAATTGATTTTGATGCATGTCTATGCATGCTTTTTATTTCACATTTTAATATTTATTTTGACCCAAATAAACAGTTTTGTGTATTTTTTTTTTGCTCAATAATTTTCGAGCAAACAAAAAATTGAAACAATTTTTTCTTCAAATATTTCAAACATTTAAATGTACGCAAGTTTTTCATAAGTGGGTGTATATAGGAGTGGATGGATGAGTAGTGGCAGTCAACAAAGTGGTTGTGGTGATGTTGATGTTGTTTTTTTATTCGAGGGTAGTACGTACATACTTACAAGTGTTTTTTTGCCCTCGTGTAGAATAGATAAGAAATATTTCAATCAATTTAAAACAAATCATATGGAATACGAATGCATATTTGTAGAAAATAAACTCAAATGAATAGAAAATGTTAAAATGAACTATAAAATCAAATGAAGGAAGAAGGTGTTGTCTGTCGTCGTCTTTCAAGTTAAAAACCGCAGCAAGACATGTTGAAAGGAGCAAAATTAGAAAAAATAAAAAAAAAACATTTGTGGCATTTGTATCATAGGGAAAGACCTAAACAAACAAAATGAAAATGTTGGAAAAAAATAGAAATCATTTTTATAGAGTGATGCAATATTTGCATATAAAAATATCAAAATGTATGAAATGTAACTTTTTTCTTTTCATTTATACAATATTTGTTTGTACACAGAAAGAAATTATGGGGTAATATTGGGGGAGGGAGAAAAGAGCTTGATGAGTGTTATTTTGTTAATGAAATAAAAAAAAGGAAAATTGAAAAACTAAATTCTGGGGAATCTTTTTTACAACAAAAAGAAGTAATTTAAGAATATTTTCTAAAAGATAAATTTTTGGAAATTTTAATTAAATAGAAAAATTTATATAATAAGGGAAATTTTTGATAAAAAGCGACCGTTTCTTATATAGAGAAAAATTTTCGAAAATTCTCTATAAAAAGAAAATATAGAAAATTCTATATAAGAAGAGAACTTTTCGAAAATTTTCTATGTTCTCTCTTTTTAGAGAATTTGTCAAAAATTCTCTTTTTTAAAACAGATTTTTCGAGAATACTCTTTATGAACAGAAGTTTTCGCAATTCTCTATAAAAAGAATATATAGAAACTTCTATATAAGAAAGGAACTTTTCGAAAATTCTCTATGTTCTCTTTTTAGAGAATTTGTCAAAAATTCTCTTTTTAAAAACAGATTTTTCGAAAATTCTCTTTATGAACAGAAGTTTTCTCAATTCTCTATAAAAACAGAATTTTTCGAAAATTCTATCTATATAAAAACAAAATTTTTCGAAAATTCTATATAAAACCAAAATTTTTCGAAAATTCTATATAAAAACAAAATTTTTCGAAAATTCTATATAAAAACAGAATTTTTTCGAAAGTTCTCTAGAAAAACAGAATTTTTTGAAAATTCTCTATAAAAATAGAATTTTTCGAAAATTCTCTATAAAAACAGAATTTTTCGAAAATTCTCTATAAAAACAGAATTTTTCGAAAATTCTCTATAAAAACAGAATTTTTTCGAAAATTCTTTATAAAAACAGAATTTTTTCGAAAATTCTCTATAAAAACAGAATTTTTTCGAAAATTCTCTATAAAAACAGAATTTTTTCGAAAATTCTCTATAAAAACAGAATTTTTCGAAAATTCTCTGTAAAAATAGAATTTTTCGAAAATTCTCTATAAAAACAGAATTTTTCGAAAATTCTCTATAAAAACAGAATTTTTCGAAAATTCTCTATAAAAACAGAATTTTTTGAAAATTCTCTATAAAAACAGAATTTTAAAATAGGAAAATTGAAAAACTAAATTCTGGGGAGTCTTTTTACAACAAAAAGAAGTAATTTAAGAATATTTTCTAAAAGATAAATGTTAAGAAATTTTAATGAAATTGAAAAATTTATATAATTTTCGATAAAAAGCGACCGTTTCTTATATAGAGAAAAATTTTCGAAAATTCTCTATAAAAAGAAAATATAGAAAATTCTATATAAGAAGAGAACATTTCGAAAATTCTCTATGTTCTCTCTTTTTAGAGAATTTGTCAAAAATTCTCTTTTTAAAAACAGATTTTTCGAAAATTCTCTTTATGAACAGAAGTTTTCTCAATTCTCTATAAAAACAGAATTTTTCGAAAATTCTCTATAAAAACAGAATTTTTTGAAAATTC